>NW_011491028.1:2095542-2133810 GCF_000754665.1 Bison bison bison | reverse complement strand
GTTGCTTCCTGACCTGCATATAGGTTTCTCAAGAGGCAGGTCAGGTGGTCCGGTATTCCCATCTCTTTCAGAATTTTCCACAGTTTATTGTGATCCACACAGTCAAAGGCTTTGGCATAGTCAACAAAACAGAAATAGATGTTTTTCTTGGTAAATAACCATACACCAGACCCACATTTGTATCTGTCTGTAATACATGTCAGTGGTATTTCTTAGAATAACTTGTTTTCCTAAAAGATATTATTGCTTAACAAAATTTCCCGTAATGTCCTTCAAAATTACATTTTAAGTTTCTTAAATTTGAAAATGACATTTTCAATAGACTGTGCTCTGTGTGTCATACCATTTTTGAGAAAATATCCTTCTACAGCTGTGAAATTATCTGTTTGGATAAAAGCCATTTTCTAAATGGAAGATATTCTCAAATCTAATTTTTTCATATTGAAATCTGTAAATACTTCCATCCAGATATTGGTACTATTACTATGATATGACTCCCCCTAGAACATGATTTATCAAGAAATACTTTTGAAAGGAAATTTCATCAAGTAACTGTTTTGATATCTTATTCTTTTCAAAATCATAGACCTTCCTTATTTTCACTATATTCTGATATGAATATGAATGTATCAAATTAAATATAGACACTTAATCAAAAGACTCTTCCTACAAGTCATGGTAGTTCAAAAGACAACCACAGATTTCTAAAATTAAATCTTTGAGTTCTCAATTTTTAATTTGTTCAATTTATTTCATGCTTTTATAAGAATAAATTTCGATGTCTTCCTGTAAGCTTTTGGTTTTTAATAACTGCAATTTTCTAAGAGCTTCTAAATCTTAATTCTGGCTTTCAATATACTGAATATTCTGATTTAAAGCTTCCAACTTATTTTAAATAAAAGTTGCATAAAATTTAGGTGATTCATTTATAAATTAGTTGAAGATCACTGTCTATAGGACACTTGGGTTGATTTGCAGCTTATTCCTTCATAGCCTCAAATATTTGTAAATCCAACTAAAGGAGAACAGCAAGAAAAAGACTGTGATGCAGAAGTTTTACTTTGTTATTTTTTAAAATCCAATGTCAACTTCATCGTGAAAGTTTTTTAGTTGAGTTACTGAGTTGTGTGTTTTTGTATGTACCTGTAAAATTTGATAACCAGAGCATCTACTTTGATTGCTGAAATATTCTAAGATTAATTATGGGCACATCAATAATTTTTATACCACAACCTGTTTCAAACACATTTCTGCTCCATGAATTCCTCATTGTGTAAGAACATTGCTTTCACCAGGACACCACTCTGCAAAATTTGTGGTTGTCTCAAGAACAGTAAGTTTATCTATGTTGAACTTTTTCACTTAATTTACAGTAGCATTCACAAAAGTAAAATTCTGGCAAATTTGATAGAACTTCCAAGAGCTTTATTTAATTTTATGTATTGGTCAACTATTATTGGAATTACCAAAACTAATAATGCTTTAAAGCATCTCTGGTAAGCAGATGGTGGCTCAGACGGTAAAGAATCTGCCCCCAATGCAGGAGACCTGGGTTCAATCCCTGGGTTGGAAAGATCCCCTGGAGGAAGGCATGACAATGCACTCCAGTATTCTTGCCTGGAGAATCCCTATGGACAGAGGAGCCTGGAGGGCTACAGTCCATGGAGTTGCAAAGAGTTGGACACAACTGAGCTACTAAGCACAGCACAGCACAGAGACATCTAAACCTTAATTCCCCAAACTGGTACATGTGTTACCCTACAAGGTAAGGATCTTTACAGAGGTGATTAAGTTAAGGGTCTCAAGGTGGGGAGACTATCTTGAACTATCTGAGTGGACTCTACCACAGGGGTCATTATAAGGCAGAGGCAAGAGGGTCAAAGACAAAAAAGATATGTGACAACAGAAACTGAGGTTAAAGTAATGTACTTTGAAGAGGTCACAAGCCAAAGAATGCAGGTGGCCTCCAGAAGCCACAGAGGGCCAAAAACAGATTACCCTTAGAGCTTCCAAAAGACCATAAACCTGCTGACATCTTAATTTTAACCAGTTAGATCCATTTCAGACTTCTGATGGCTCCAAAGATGGTGATATGTATTATGTTTGTGATATAGCACTGTTTATGTTAACTTGGTACAGCAGCAATAGAAAACTAAATGCAGCATCTCATAACACTGATGTAAAACTGGAGTCATCTGAATGTTGGCAGAGTTCTTCTGCTAAAGGAGCCAATGTTTTCAAAGGGTTCACCTTATTTTTCTTATGTGCACAAGAAAACACAGAATAAAAACTGGAGGAGATTGTGGGACCTCCCTGTGGTCCAATGCTTAAGACTCGGTACTCCCAATGCTGGGGCCCTGGGTTAGATCCCTGGTCAAGGAACTAGATCCCACGTCATAACTAAAATATTCCATGTACTGCAACTAAGACCTGGCACAGTCAGGTCAATAAATTTTTTTCTTTTTAATGAGTAAGATCACTTTAAAACAATAGACACTTGATCTAAATGAAAATTCATGCTTTATATGACATTTGGCACCTATAATCATTCCTGTTAGTATTTATTATTTTGTTGAATTCAAAGAACAGGCATAGTAACTCTTGTATACCCATCTTTGGAGCAGACTAACTGCTCTAAGAGGCAGAAGCAAAATTTGAATCCAGACCAAGCGATCCTAGAACTAGGGCTACTATTCAATTTCAACCTCCAGCTAGCTCTTAGGAAGAGCTAAGAACTCTTCCTGGGTCTTCTCCTGAACTGTATCTCCCAAACAAATCTTCTAAAGTCTGCAGTTTGTTTTCTTCTTTCAAGCCTTTGACTTAACTCTCCTTAGTTAAGGAATTTCAGTTTTTGCCCCACAGTCCTTTAGTCAAAATCAACTTGCTTTCTTGTATTTCAGTCTCTTCAAAACAGCCGGATGTTTGTGCTGCTATTTTCAAATTATGCTTATTGAGGGACTTCCCCTGTGGTCCAGTAGTTAAGAATCCAACTTGCAATGGAGGGGACACCAGTAATCCCTGGTCTGAGAAGATCCCAAATGCCTCAAAGCAACCAAGCCCACGTGCCCCAACTACTGAGCCTGCGCATTGGAGCCCACGCGCCCCAACTGCTGAGCCTGCGCTCTGGAGCCCACGCGCCCCAACTGCTGAGCCTGCGCTCTGGAGCCCACGCGCCCCAACTACCGAGCCCGTGCTCCACAACAAGGGAAGCCCGCTCAATAAGTGGGTACCACGACTAGAGAGTAGCCCCTGCTTGCCACAACTAGAGAAAGTCCGCGGGCAGTAATGAAGCCCCAACAAGTCAATAAATAAATAAACAAATAATTTTGAAAATTATACTTATTTAAAGCTTTCCTTAAAACCTGGGACATGATTTTGACTTTGCTGATACGGACATCACAGATACAGTTTTCTGATGGTTCTAGTTGGGATCACCACCTGGTCTAAATGATTTGAACATTGATGACAGCAACTGTAGTGCAACCTGATCAATAGTACAAAACGATCAAGTATCAACTACTTAAGAAACAGCAACTCAAAAGTGAACAAACCAATCATAAGTCCCTTCTGTCATACAAAATTCTGGAGAAATGCAGCTTGTGGTAGGGGAGGATCTGACTAAACCTTTCAATTTAAAACAAATAATAACCACCATAAGTGTTTTCTCATGTATTTTTACTCAAATAGTTTTGCATGCTGTAGAATAAGGAATTAAGTCTCATCAACTTTTGTGCATTACCACACTAGTCTCTAGTCTGTGTCTTTCTGTGTGTGCCCATGTGTTAATACATGTGTGCTTGAGCATCAACATTGGGGAAAATGTTGGAATTTGTTAAATTTACTAATGTTCTAAAGATCCAGTTACTCTTTCTTCAACCACATACACTACACGTTATTTGTACCTTGTATTATGCAAGCTCTCTAGAGAGAACATCTTTCCCACAGAGAAACAGAATATAATTGAGAAAGGGAAAATCACATTGACTACCCTTACAAAACTTTTTTCAAATTAAATATGTTCAGTGAAAATGAAGGCCTTTGTTGTCACTTAATAGCCTGCGTGATAATAGGAAGACTCTGGCAGAGTGTTTCTCAGATGAGCTCACTACTTCAGGTTGGTGTTTCTAAAAGGCAATAATCCCACTGGAGCAGCAAGACACATAAGCAATTTGTGCCCTAATACGTGGGAACGGCTGAATTCTTCGAATCCCTTAGCAGTTTTATAGCCTCCTCCTTTCTGGCAGAGCCAGGAACTGGGGAAGTAGGATATTCTGCTTTCCTGCTCCTTTTTGGATCTCTGCTAAATGACAAAGTTGAACATTCCACGTGAGCATTCATTTCCCATTTTAGTCAGATGACTGACAGCATCTGCTTCCTAACAGCTGTCTGCAAAAATCCAGGGCAGATCTCTTTAAGAAACCATGGAATCAATTTCAGTGAATACAAAAACTGGCTATGCCGTCATTGCTTCATTTTACCAATAGGTGGCACTATGGGCAATGATATGGAATGAATGAGAAATTACAATAACATTAGGAAAAAAAAAAAACAGAAAAAGGTTTTTGGGGGAGGAAGATGGTGGTGGAAATAGTCCCTCCTATTTACAACTATCTTGGTCACATAAATATTTTTTATAGTTTTATAATTTTACCTTAGTTACTATTTTTTTTTCTTTCACATATTGCTTAACCAAAGACTGTAAGGTGAATCATTTAACCCAGTTTCATATCTATTATATGAGAAGGTTGGATTAGCCCACGGGTAGAAAATCAAGTGCTTGCTAGAGCCAGGCAACTTATTTAAATGAGTTCAGAGGGTCTGGTTTAAGAGGATAAGAAGCTAATCGGAGCCCATCCAAAATAATTCCATTTTAAATGCTTTTGTTTGTTTTCTGGTTAGTTTCACTTTAAAAAATAAATAAGTAAAAGAAATGAAAGCAAAATTGCCTTTGGGAACATGTCTTTGTTTTCTTCATTAGCTGACGTCTAGAAGCTCCTCTAGGTATAAGATACTGCAATGGATTCTAAACTCTACTAGAGAAATATCTATATAAAACCACACATATATTTCTAATTATGTACATATAATTAATATGCATAATTCTCATATCATCAGTCTTTGATATAAATCTGCTTAAGCCTAATGTCAAACAAAGTACAAAGATACTATTTCCCTTCTGTTAAAACCCAGGACAATATGAATTAAACTTTGAGACCATACAATTCCCAAACCTCCAACTTTTTCCATCTCTGATAATAGCTTTACCATCCACTTGCATCTTCACAGTTAGAAATATTTGAGTTGTGTTAAGCTTTAATCTTCTTTATCTTTGGCATTTCATAAATCCCTGAGCCCAACCAATTTTACCTCCAAACTCTTTCTGTATACCATTCCTAATTTTTAATCCCTATGACTACTGCCTTGATTCATATGTTCATTGTCTGTATCTCACTCCATGCTGAGTAAAGTAGTTGGAGCAGTTTATCGGTGGTTTATTGGTAGGGAAAAATTGTAATTAACTCAGGAGGCATCAGGGCAGAAATTGGGATACAAGAATTTGGTCCATTCTTTGGTCCATTCTTTCCAGTATTATCTCTCTCATATTCTCTCAAACATACCCTACATTCCCATCCTCACTTGTGCAGAACTACTTACTGTTGTAACAACAAACCATGTGAGACACGTGGACAGGTTCCATAGCCTGTGGTGCCTTTGACTGCCTGACAAATTCCTAGATGTCTTTCAAGATTCAGCTCAACTCTTTTCTCCTCTAAAAAATCTTCTCTAATTCTCCCTGATAAAAAGTAATGAACATTTACTCCATAATTACATATCTATATCCATGTCTCACATAACACTATCACAATGTATTGAATATGTTTTTACTACCAGAGAAGAGACTTCAGCCATTTAACTTTCATTAACGACTGAATTGCATCTGAAATAGAATGATCTCCCAAATCAGTGGGCTGATGATTAAATCCTAGGACTCTCACCAAGTCACCAGGAAATTTTGAGCAAGTTAACATAACCTTTCCAAACCCCATTTATTCATTATTAGGAGCAGACACCATGGAAGAGCTGTGAAGATCAGATGTGAAAAGGGACGCAGAGCACCACAGTGTTTGGCATATGTGACCCACTTCATTAGTTTGATTTCAACATCCTCACCTGTAGAATATTGGGCTTGGACGAGAAGACCCAGGAGATCCCTTCTAGCTCTCACATTATTTGACTTTAATTCCTGATTCGAGTAGACATAGAACAGTGTTCAAACAAGTCTGTCACATACATGCGAGTAGCGACGTCACAAGAAGTCATAGTCCCTGATTCTAAATGAGGTCATTTTACTGCAATCCAAGTTTTGGGCAATATATTTCAACTTATTAAAATAATAAAATATATATCATTAATTTATGTCATTCCTGATGTAGCCTTAACTTCACTTAACTTTGCTTCCCCTTAACTTTGCTTCCAACACTCAGATGTACGAATATTCATTTCCAGAAAGATTTATTCTGGAGCCAACCAACTGACGAACAAAAAGAACCGCTTAATTATTACTTAAAATACTTGAAGATCATCACGGTCTCCGAAAACTCTGGCAAAGTTTTAAACCTCTACTATCCTTGCCCCAGTCCCAGCACAGACACACAGACAGACAGACAGACACACACACACACACACACACACACACACACACAACACTCCAATATCGGCTTCCTTTGTTTGGATTCTCTCTCTCTCTCTCTTTTTTTTTTCCTCCCATTTTTGTTGTTTCTACAAACACAAATTCTCCACAGGTTTTCAGTTCTTTTGGCTGATTTAGTTTGTCATAAGAACTCCTGATAGAGGCCCCAAACGCTTGAGTGATGCGAGAAAATAAATCAGGAGGAAGGTATGTTGGTGTTAGTCACTCAGCCATGTCTAACTCTTTGCGACCCCACAGACTATAGACTGCCAGACTCCTCTGTTCATGGAATTCTCCAGGCAAGAATACTGAAGTTAATAGTCATTCCCTTCTCCAGGGGATCTTCCTGACCCAGGGATTGAACCCAGGTCTCCTGCATTGCAGGTGGATTCTTTACCAACTGAGCCACCAGGGAAGCCTGGTAGAAGGTATATATATGCCAGCAAATGCTAGATGTGGTAAAACTATTTTGCCTGTGCTCACAAGTGCAAAATCTTTATTCATGGGAATCTGTGCTCTGGTTAAAGCTCTTTTTGTAGATAAATGAAATTGGTAAAATGCTACCATTTTATTCAAATTTGAGTGCTTGCTATGGGAAATACTCTAAACACCATAAATTATACTTTAAGAATTTTACTATTTACATTTTTACTTATTCAAAAACATCATTCAACTGAGCACTGAAGTACCAGGCACTGTTTTTAAATGGCACCGTGAACAATACCTGGTCCCAGACTTCAGGGAACTTATAGAATATAGGAAATATACAAGATTACCTAACTATATGGTCTGTATCATTATAAGAGGAGTTAAAAACTGATTTTATTGAATGATGAAAAATGTTTTTTACCAGATCCATATATTCCTAAACAGAGGAGAATTGAACAAATATTTGGTAAGTTATAAAGGTACAGAGAGACTCTCTGATTCTGAAAAGAAAAAAAAAAAAAAGCAATTATTCAAAGTGAAGAAATTAGACTCATGTAATACAATCATAGGGGGCTTCCCTGGTGGCTCAGTGGTAAAGAATCTGCCTACTAATGCAGGAGACATGGGTTTGATCCCTGGGTTAGGAAGAGCCCCTGGAGAAGGAAATGACAACCCACTCCAGTATTCTTGCCTGGAAATTCCATGGAGAGAGGAACCTGGCAGGCTACAGTCCATGGGATTGCAAAAGAATTGGACATGACTTAGCGACTAAATAATAATCCAGAAAAATAAAGTATTTTTCTCCCCAACTTACCTTCAAGACCCAAAGCATGACTGCATTCTCACATCTCAGGACTAGCAATTCATGGGCCAGTGGATATGCTATGTAGATAAAGAATTAGCTGGTACACACTAAACATGAATGGGATAATTTATAATTTTACTATGGTATAGAAAATAGAAGGGACAGTTTTATGTTTAGACTATGAAACATTTCATCCATTTATATATCAATAGTTTAAGATTCATAGCTTCAGAGAAAAAGAAGTGCTAACTCAGTAAAGTTCTAAATCTGGAAAGGTTTAAAGCCATGGAGTACAATTAAAATGTCCTCAGCTTCAGCTCTTTTTCTTCAAATTTAGACTGAACAATACCCAGAAGATTGATGATGAACATGCATAAAACTATCCTAGTTTAAGTTTAAATATCGTCTGGCCACCGCTATGTTAACTGCATCATTATTTACAATAGAAAAGGAAAGGAAGCAACCTACGTGCCTATCAATAGATAAATGGATAAAGAAGATGTGATATATACACAATGAAATATCACTGAGCCACAAAATAGAATAAAATCTTGTCATTTACATTAATGCAGATATACCTAGAGAGTATTATGCGAAGAGAAGTCAGAAAGAGAAAGACAAATACTGTATGATTTCACTTATACATGGAATTAAAAAAAATAATGACTAAACTTAACAAAACAGAAATGGAGTTACAGATAAAGAGAACAAACAGGTGGTTGCTAGAGTGAAAGAGAGTAGAAAAATAGGTAGACTTAGAACCACAAAGGGAGATTGAGATCTACAAATTTTGTTACAAAATAAACCAAAGGTATGAAACATACAGTGTGGGGAATGTAGCCAATAGTTAGGCATGGCGTGTGTGTGTGTGTGTGTGTGTGTGTGTGTGTGTGTGTGTGTGTGTTAGTCACTCAGTCGTATCTGATTCTTCGCAACTCCAAGGGCTGTAGCCCACCAGGCTCCTCTGTAGCCCACCAGGCTCCTCTGTCCATGGGAATTCCCCAGCAAGAATACTGGAGTGGGTTGCCATTTCTTTCTCCAGGGGATCTTCCTGACCCAGGGATCAAACTGTCTCCAGTATTGCAGGCAGATTCTTTACCATCTGAGCCACCAGGGAAACAGCTTGTATGGTGACAGATGACAACTATACTTGTGATAATGCTCACTTTAAAATGTATAGATATTGAATCACTATATTGTGTACCAGAATCTAAAATCGTGTTATAGGTCAATTATACTTAAAACATAAATGAAACAAATTTACAGAAAAAGAAATAACATTTGTGATTTACCAGAGGCATGGATTAAGGGAGTGGGGGGGGATGGATGAATGCAGTGAAAAAGTACAAACTCCTGGTTATAAGTAAGTACTAAGGATGTAATATACAACATGGTAGGTAGAGTTAACACTGCTATATGTTATACATGAAAGCTGTTAAGAAAAGAGTTCTCATCACAAGGAAAAATGTTTTGTATTTAATGTCATGTCTATATGAGATGATGGATGCTCGCTAAACTTACTGTGGTAATGATTTCATGATGTATGTTAAGTCAAATCAGTATGCTATGTGTCTTAAACTTACGTAATGCTGTATGTCAATTACATCTCAATAACACTGGAAGACAAAAATTCAACTGGGCAGACTCACATTTTGATTCCTATTTCAAAAATACTGGCCACTGTTATTCAAAAACAATGCAAGTATTACTATTAAATGATACATATGCTTTCTTGAGAAAAGTGGGTCTAAGAACGTTGCACACTTAAGAATCATAGAGCTTATGGGAAAAGTAGATCATTTAAAATGTATAAGGTGATAAAACCAAAATACCAACAATAACAATTCTAATAAAAATACTAGCACAACTAAATCTTAACTGACTTTTGGACCAAGAATACATGCTATTAGTCATCTTTTGCAGCCCTGGATCATGGGAGTCATATTTCCCTCCTCCAAGACATACTTCCTTAAAGAATTTGCTTCTAGTTAGAGACCAGTTTCATCAAAATTAAAAGTAGCCCAAATAGCCTTCTTCACCAATATTTCTCCTTTCCACCCAAACACAGAGCAAATGCTGTTTTATCTTTTTTTTTTTCTGTACCTGCAGCTTCCCCAGAGGCGTGACACAGTGAAAAGAGAAAAATGACAGCTTTAAAAGCCACAAAATCAGCTCTTCTTTCATGAAAGAGAGGCATGTTCTAAGACCATCTCCTAATTTAAAAAAGCTTGCTTCCTATCATTTCAAAACATTAACATATGGGGAAAGTTATGTATAAGCTCCCACAAATTCCATGTCATACTGATCACTCCCCGTTTTACCAACCATGTATGAACCAGTTCTCATTACGAGAACATGGATAATAACATAATCGACTATACCAGACTAATGATTTCCAGAGGTTTTTAAATCTAAAATGGTCTGCTGCTGCTGCTGCTAAGTTGCTTCAGTTGTGTCTGATTCTGTGCGACCCCATAGACAGCAGCCCACTAGGCTCCTCTGTCCCTGGGATTTTCCAGGCAAGAACACTGGAGTAGGTTGCCATTTCCTTCTCCAATGCATGAAAGTGAAAAGTGAAAGTGAAATAGCTTAGTCATGCCCAACTCTTAGCAACCCCGTGGACCGCAGCCCACCAGGCTCCTCCGTCCATGGGATTCTCCAGGCAAGAGTACTATACCACTTTAAAAAGCTATTAATCATATATGCAAAGTCAAATGACATCTTGCATACAAGATCTCAATTTGAGTGCTATTTAATATGCTGATGCTTACAAAATATTCAACAGATGCATGTGGTAAGAAATGGGTTTTTAGAATTATTGATCTTTCACAGAGTTTAAAAAATAGGTACACTATTTCTTTTAATGTATGGTACGTATGAAAAATGCTTGATATATTTTAGGGTTTCAATATGCCACAATAACCCATAAAATGACAGACCTTTTCCTATCAAAAGGAATGTAGTGATCAGAACTTGACCTGAAAGGGCTGCTAAATATTAGAGGATGGGACAAGTTCACTGATTCTGCCCCCGTGGTAAGGGGGGTCCCCTAACAGACACAACTTCGCACTAGCTGATATCCAGAAACCAATTCAGGATTGGGTCCCCTATAGAATAACCTGTAGAAACCTGGATTCCACTTTTCAGAAACTCCCCAGCAGATTCTGTCCCACAAGCTAAAGAAGAAATCCTAAAAACTAACCACAAATTTGTATTATTTAAAAGATAAAACAAAGGACTTAAAAGTAAGAGGGACACAGTGATGTTTTAGACCATTGAAATGGCATGCTATCTGAGCTTGTTTTAAAATACCCAGCCACACCTCCCCCCCGCCACCAAAAAAAAGCTATTAAAAAGAAAGCAGAGAGGACAAAAGACTAGCACAATGTTGATAATTATTGAAGTTGAGTGAAAGGTACAAGGAGGGGTGCATTTATTCTATCTTTGTATATTTGAACATTTGTCTCCTAGTGGGAACTAAAAAGGAATCATAAGCTATACCAATTCTGTTCCATTTTGCACAGTGAATACTAGTTACAAAAAATAAAAATTCAATGTTCTGGTCATTTACGAAGCTAAATAAATTCCTATGGTTTACAAATTTATTGCCAAGACACAAACATATGACTGTTTCCAAAATCAAGTTCTGAGCAAACACAGGTCTGTGTTCAGAGAATTTCATTATAATAACATATGTTATCTAAGTGTTGTCTCAAATGCAAACAAACACAAAGCATTAAATGTTGCTAACAAATCTAATAGCCACTGTGCATAATACGGAGTTGTCATAAGACATTCTAAAACTCTATTATAAACATTCATCTTTCAAAACATTTGGATTTTTAAAAATTCTAGTATATTCTGTAAAGCTTTATTTTAGCAATGTTGCTTTTAAAAAATGAGTATCACTGATTCATTCCTTAGTTACTAGGCAAAGTCAGAAGAGCAATGACTATATTCTTCTGTTTCTGGTTCAGTTCATATGTACACAGAACAACTGGCCATTCTATAGCAATATTCCTATAAACTGGGCCTACCATTTTCAAGGGCTTATTGTAAAACTCATCATTTTAAAATCATTTTTAAAAACCTGGAGAGTGCTCTGGCTTTTTCAACCAAATCTGGCATTCTCTGACATGTACTTGTGATTCCCCTGGAATCACCTGCATAGAATCCTCAATAAAAACATGATCTCATTGTAAGAATACTTCATTCATACATCATTAACAATATTAGAGAAAGCAAATGCCTTCATCCCAATCCTAAACCATGGATTTATAAGAGCAGACGCCTAGTTTTCCTCAGTGGGAATTCATATCAGATGCAAAACAGAGGCAATTTGCTTATGACAAAGATACAGAGTCACTGGTTGTAAATAAAAATAAAAGCATGGTGTTTCCATGTAAAATGTTCATTTAACACTCATCAATCAAGTGTTTTTGAGCGCTTTCTCTGTGTCAGGAACTGTGCCGGGCACTGGATATACACAGTGTACAAGGCCACTGCCCGTACCTCCGCAATCAGCTTGTCACCAGTAATTCCTTATCACTCTTCTATAGTCTCCATGCAGTTAGCAGCCTGTGGTAAAAAGGGGGAATTAGGCCAAACGGAACCAAATAATTAGTTGAAAAGGAAGCTTTGATGATACCAGTCCACACCCACAAGTTGGAAATCACTGAAAATTTGAGTGCAAGCTGGAAAGAACTGATTTTGTTTCTCATATTTTAAAACCTGTGTTGTCACTTACATTCTGACACTTAAATTTCTGCCTGGAAAACAGTTTGAGGGTATGTGGGATTTTTCGGGGTGAGAAAAATCACTTTTAGATGTTTTTCCTCCTTAAATTTCCAACAATTTGCAAACTTATCATCTTCCATTGGAAGGATCCCTGCCTTTCCCACAGCAATCATTTCTGATCTTGCCACCAGGATTTTGACTCCAGTGGGGAAACGAGCAGCAGGAGAAAATGAACTCTTAATTGAAAACAAATTTTGACTTAAATATAGACAGGAGAAGCTAAAGACATTTATAGACTGTTGCATTTGAGCAAAGGACATTTTGAAGGGAAACAAACAAAAAAATAGGATCAAAGTAGAAAATATTGATACTACTTTGCATTGGGCATAAGTCAGTTAGAGTTCCTTAGATACAATCAACATGTTATTAATCACATTATGCCTGGCTGGCCCTGTACTGCACACTGGAATAGAGTTGGTAGCATTTATATTTGGAGAAGGCAATGGCACCCACTCCAGCACTCTTCCCTGGAAAATCCCATGGATGGAGGAGCCTGGTGGGCTGCAGTCCATGGGGTCGCTCAGAGTCGGACACGACTGAAGCGACTCAGCAGCAGCAACAGCATTTATATTCCTTTTTGCAATTTTCAGAGTTTTAGAAATGACTAAGATGTATGTGCATTTTTGTTTCCATTTCCATTTTACATATGAAGCAAAGGAGGTTTCCAATGAGGCTAAATGGTTCAATGTTACACATCTAATTAGAGACAGAATTGCAACTCATATTCTTGTCTTCTGATTCTTAAGTATAGCTTTCTCACTGAGATGTCTTATTTAATCCGTATCTCTAATAAAACTGCTGCTAATGATACTTAGACTGATAGCAATAATAGGTAATAGTTATTAAGCATTTACTATGTGCTAGAGCGACTTCACTTTCACTTTTCACTTTCACGCATTGGAGAAGGAAATGGCAACCCACTCCAGTGTTCTTGCCTGGAGAATCCCAGGGATGGGGGAGCCTGGTGGGCTGCCGTCTCTGGGGTCGCATAGAGTCGGACACGACTGAAGCGACTTAGCAGCAGCAGCAGGCATTGTGTTAACACTATATCTAAATTTGTTACTTAATTAAAGCATCACAACAACCTGATGAGTTTCCTATCTTTCCTGTCGCTGTATATACAAATTTATTGAGGCTTACAAAGGCAAGTATATTATGCTGTACAAGAGAGCCCAAGGTTTCCCAGCCATTAAGTAGTAGAGCTCAGATTTGAATCCTACCTGTTTCTACAGCCTGCGCTCATGGCCAGAACCAGTGATTCCCAAATTTGTCTGATAAGAGCACACACTTGGGGACTTATAAAAAGGACAGACTTTCAGGTCTTTGCTCCTGGATTCTGATTTAGTAGTTCAGGCCTAAGGCCAAAAATATGAATTTTTCATAAGCATTGGACAAATATTAGGCAAGTAAGCAAAACAAACACTCTATAAAGGCACTGTTTAATTTCAGCTTCTCTAACATATACCCTGGCTGAGAGGTTGACAAGGTTTTTCTGTGAAGGGTCAGATAGCAGACACTTTAGGATTAGCGTGCCATGCAGCTTCTGCTTCAAATACTCATCTCTGCGACTGTGGTTTGAAAGTAGCCAAAAGCATTATGTTAACAAGCGGAGGTGGTGGTGTTCCAATAAAACTTTTTTTTATGAACACTAAAATTTGAATTCCATACAATATCCATGAGTCATACAATACTACTCTTCTTTGATTTTTCAACCATTTAAAATATAAAAATAGTCACAGGTTACAGGCCATACAAAAACAGGTTCTCTGGACTTGGCTTGTGGGTTTGTTTTTTGCCTGTATCTGCTCTAATCCTCTTTCTGTAAGAAGTTCTTTTCAGCCGGAACAGTGGCTGAAAGAAAAATTATTTTCCCAACTTACTCCTACTGACATTTTCAGCAATATCTCATTGCTTTTTGTTTTTTTTTTTCTTCCTGTCTCCTGCCTTCCTACCCTGATGTCTGGATACTGTCTCATTTTAAATTCTAAGATACAAAAGAGTATTCTTTGAACAATTCTGTAAATAGTACCATGAGGTCTTTGGAGAAATAAACTAATAAGCCAAAACATATTTACTATAAATAAATGCATTATAAGGAATAAGAATCTCTTGCAAACTATTTAGGCTATATCCACAAGATGATAAGTGGGTTTATCATTTCAGTGGATCATTCCCAATAAGCATTAAGCTTAAGAATCATAAAGAGGATCATTTGGCAGGCAACCATCTAAGTTCATGACATTCAGATTGGCTGTGCATCTCTGGAAGTCAGGAAACCTTTGCCTCATAGCTTTAACTGATGTATAATAACATACTTTTGGCTTTCCACTTCATTGAATCCTTTTCTAGTAAGATGCTCCTACAGTCTTTTCTCTTCCAAAGAACCTCACTTGTGATTCTCTATAATTGAAAATGAAAAATTTTAAACCAGGTCAATGAGTACTTTATTCACCATGTACTTGGTACTCTAGTTTATCCTTTGGTTTTTCTAGTTTATTGCAATTACTTTCTAACAGACACACTTTTTGTTTGCTAGAAGGAATATTTTTCAGGTGTTAATTATACATTAAAGAGAAAAGTCAGATGCACATATCACAGTCTTTGAACACACCCATGATATGATTTTGTGAGGAAAAGTGTGATATTTAAAAAAATTGATACTCTTGCAGACTTTCATGTATGGCAGGGATATAGGAATTAACTAGTTCAACTTTTTTCTTTATTTTTGTACTCTTCCTCAATGGAATCACTTATTAATTGCTTAAATACCTTCAGGGACAGAGTGCTCAATACTTATTGTGGCAATTATCACCATTTTTAACCAACTCTGTTAGTTCTTCCTTCCTTGTTTTTAGCTGGAATTCTCTCTTTATAACTTTCACTCAATTGTTCTTTGGGCACAATAATTCCAAGTTAATGATAATACATAATAATATATTCAGAAATGCTTTTTGTATGTATATGTACACACACACACATATATTCTATGATAAACATAAAGTCTTTTAGCCAAATAAATAAATCAGGAAAAAATGTCAATAATGATGCCCAGCTCTGCCCCATGTGAGTGCTCTGGTTTCAGAATTGCCTAAATTAAAAGTAATAGACTGAGAGAGGTGAAGAGAGATCTGGTTTGAATCAAAGCAAGCTTGGGAAAAAGTCACTTGATGAAGAAGTCAGTTTCATTCCTATCTGGTTTATAACTTCAGTTTCTGACATCTCATCCCAAGCATGTGGGATTCTTCTAAACATCAAATTCATAGCAGAAGTTAGAAGTTAAACTTGAAATTCCATTGAAAAAGTTGGAAACAGGAAAGGAAAAAATATTGAGGAAACTCACATTTTGTCATCTGGATACAATAAGATGAAAGGGGGTGTCCTGAAAAATATCCTAAAAAAAAAAAACAACCCTAGGAATTCAGATGAGTAGACTAAACAGCTGAACCAAGGACATCTCATGATACTTCAAGACTGTTCCAATTCAGATTTTCAGTCTTTCTCAATCAAGAAATACTGGAACCCAGCCAGTAGGACAATTATCTAGGAAATGTGTATGTAGATACAAAACATTGATAGTGGTCAAAACTACTGACTCAGTCATATAATAAAATTCATACCCTGGAGCTGGCGCTATTGTTACAAAATGGTAACAATAGCACCTACTATACTCTGAACATTATATGAACTAATATATGCAAAGTATATAGAACAGTATTTGGCATAAATATGCAAACAAATATTATTTACCTATTACCAATTTAATATCACTCTATCTTAATATTTACTAAACTGCCATATGATTACAGGTTTTAGTGTTTGCTGCAAACTGTAAACTCTTTAAGACCTGGAAACTTTGTTCTAATTACTGTTTGGTTATTGTGTTGTTAGTGCCCTGCATAAAGCCTGAAACACAATAAATGTTTACAGAAAAGTGGACTAAATGAGTTGCTTTCTCATATTTCATTTGGCTGGTAACTTGCTCCTTAGATAATTTAATTTTTTGTAAATACTTCCAACATGCCAAAGTTATGATAGAAAGTTTGGGATTTCATAATAAATCTAGTTAACTATGAAATCTAATAGGTTTGCTTTAATCACTGAGAATATAATGTACTGAATTGTATAAATAGCCTGTTAAAATCTCTCCTTGACTACCTAAATTAAAAGCCTCATATTAAAACTTGCAAATAGGACAATAAGCAGCAGTGAATAAGTCCAGAAACTGACATGCTGTTATGATCCTGCAAAAGCAATCTCTTTCAATTAATGAATCTCCAGGACTATTTATTCAGTAATTTGCATAAGAATTTTAAATTTCATTTTTATCTTGGACAGTTAAGCAGAGAGCATTTTATAAATGTATCCAAACCCCATTCTACCCAAGGACTGCCAAATGAAGCTCAGCCAGACAACAAAAATATATGCAAAAAAAATGTAAACACAGTAGTCTGAGGGAATGAGACTCCCGTATCCTGATGGTTTTACTTCTGGTTCTTTCCATGTATCTCACCGCAAAATTTAAATATGAGATCTGGCTTGTGGTATGGTTTAATTTGTGTAATGGTGACCATGCTAACAAGGCTCTACTCATTTTGTGAAATTCCTTGAATCAAAGTTTACATGAGGAAATGTCAAGTTGCTTGCCACTTTCATGGAAGAGAACTCCAAGGGTTCCTTGGGCGCCGTGGGGTTCCCAAAGGAACCCAGCTGGTATTCACAGGATTAGTGGTGTTGCAAATCAGACAGGCAGCCTTAGCAAAGGCTTACTTGAATGTAGGCTGAGGAACTCCATGATAGAAAACTCAGTTTAAGGCAAGAAGCACAAATAGCATAATCTAGTACTGAAGCCTTCGGAGAAGGCACTGGCACCCCACTCCAGTACTCTTGCCTGGAAAATCCTATGGACGGAGGAGCCTGGTGGGCTACAGTCCATGGGGTCTCTAAGAGTCAGATACGACTGAGTGACTTCACTTTCACTTTTCACTTTCATGCATTGGAGAAGGAAATGGCAACCCACTCCAGTGTTCTTGCCTGGAGAATCCCAGGGACGGGGGAGCCTAGTGGTCTGCCGTCTATGGGGTCGCACAGAGTTGGACACGACTGAAATGACTTAGCAGCAGCAGTACTGAAGCCTCAGTTATGAATAGAAACTAGAAGTATGGGTGGCTGTTACCTTTACCTGTGACAGGGAGACAAGAAGCTACTCCCAAACAGAGTTTGGGACAGATAACAAATTGTGACATGGTTGAGGATGGGGGAAGGGAGGGAAGTCTTCTCCTTTCTGCATGGATCTTGGTTGGTTCTACTGGAGGGAGGCCTAATTGGAGCACCATAGGACTCTGGGGACTCCAGCAGACATTGACCTAGGAGTTAGGTCATGCTCTTACAGATAGTGACCAGCTGCTTCTCACTAATACTTTGTGGGAAGATGACATCCACTGCTGGGAAGATGCCCCCTGAGATGCTGGGGAGGTGCAGCAGCAAAATAAGACCATTCAGGTAAAATGTAAACATAGCTTCATTTATGTCTGTAGGTAATAAGACCTGGGGATGTTGGTGTTAAATGAGGGATACTGGGAAAATTATCTTATCAAACCTACAACCCTGGAAATACAAAGTTCTCAACTATCAGGTTGCATGCTATCTAGCCGATCTGTTTCTCTGACTCCCCCACACACCCTTCTGAATGGCAACTCTGCTTACCATCACTGTACACATACTCGTGTGCTCACTGCTTTTCCTATTAATTGCTCACCTATAATGCTTGTCTGCTCTGTTCCAACAATCTCACTTTCACAATCCTAGTCCTCAAAAATGCAAACCACCCACGCCATCTTGCCTCCTACAAGATAACAAGCATATTATATTTTGTACTGGGTGCTAAGTTTTTCTCACATGTTTAAATAGACTCTGCAATTAAATTGTGGGTTTCAGAAAGACAAGATTTAAGTCTTAAATGTATATATATATTGAAGCAATGCTCAGTTACAGTGTTGAAAATAGAGTGTTGAGCATGTGGAAGACAAAGACACTAAATAAAACCATAGGGCTTCCCTGGTGGCCATAACATCATACAGTTGATTTACAACTTTTCTGTCCTGGTGAATGTCTTACATAGACTAACAAAACTGGGGAAAATATTCAGAACACCCCCCCTCAACATACACACAGAGTAAACTCATACTGATCTGGTTATTTTATACTTTATAATCACTATTGATCAATTTTTAGGCAGTTAAATTTACTTCAAGGAGAGTGCCCTAGCATGTAGTTTACCAGTAAATGAGTGGCCAAAAGACATGTCTCTTTCTAGACTATACAACATTGAGTAGTTTTTGTTAATCTCCTCTTAGTCTTTTAAGGTATCCATGTAGTGATGGTGGTCTTTAAAACAAATAGCTCACAGAAAGCTTTTCTTTGACAACTCAGAAAATTAATACCCAGAGTCTATTACTGAGGATACCAAGATCAAAATTAAACATAACATCTTCTGCTAAAATTATTTATCAATTTATACATATATACACATAGAAAGTATATAAATATATATTCACATATACATATGTACACACAGTACAATATATGCATTTATAAATATATATATTCATATAAATATATATATCCATATAAATATATATAAATATATTCATATATACATAGTACAATATATGTACTTATGAATATATATACATACACATATATACACATATATGCATTTATCAACACATGTGCACGAACACACATATATTTACACACCTACATATATATAGGAGCTTCCCTGGTGGTTCAAGTGGTAAAGCACCTGCCTGCAGTGAGGAAGACCCAGGTTTGTTCTCTGGGTTGGGAAGAGCCCCTGGAGAAGGGAATGGTTACCCACTCCAGTATTTGTGCCTGGAGAATTCCAGGGACAGAGGAGCCTGGCAGCAGGCTCTAGTCCAAGTGATCGCAAAGAATTGGACACAACTGAGCTATTAACACTTTCACATATATACATACATATTTTATATATGTGAACCAAGTTTTATGAAACAGCATTTGCATCACATATAATCCAAAATCCTTATACTTTTCCCTATATAACTAGACTTGGTTTCCCCAAACTTAGAGCCTGAGTAAAATTTTCCTGCTTTTCAATTTCATCTCATGGATGCTCATGATAATAATACCTACTGTGACTTGATAGGGATTTCTCCCTTAAAGGATATTTCACTCATTCTAGTACAGGAAATAGATAAGGCTTTGGGTCTTTGGTGGGAAAAAGAAGGGAGAGGAAAGAAGAATCTTGAAAGGAAAGTAACAGGAATGCTAAAGTTGAAGAGAAACAGTGTTTTGGAATTCCAATAAACAGCTCTCCAAGGATGGAATTGTAGAGTGGAACCTACATGGTTAGTATGACTATAAAAAGCCTTACTGTCTGGAACTCAAGCCAGCTTTCCCAAAGATACCTCTGGCTGACACTTCAATGAGTTGGGGCTTGCTCTTCCTTGAACATGGAAAACCAGTACAGCCATGGTAGTATTAAAATACCAGTGGCGATGATATTAAGTAGAGGTCTAGTCTCAACCCCATTTCCTTGCATCAGATCAACAGGGATTCTCTCTTACTCATAACAGTGCAGTTGTTCCGGCGCAGCAAATTTGGAGAAAAGCACGTGCCCTGGGGACATCCTATGATTATCACCAGAGGAACAATCCCCCAAATAATTGGAGGACTTTCTTGAAATAAACAAGTTGGAGCTCAAACTGTTTAAAATAAAAGAAGTAATTTATTTTTCACTACAAACCAGAAAACATAGATAATATTGGTTATATCCATCTTGCTAGCAATAAAGAGAAGTCAAGGGGAACAAAGTTGAATTAATGGCCACAGTGAGTGACTAATTACCTATCTCTTTCCAAAGGGAAAGCATACAATCTCAGAAATTCTCCATCAATGCAAATTTTAATTCAAAGGAAGTACACAGTGAATCAGTCAGTACATAAAAGATTCGCCTTCACTGCAAGTTTCAACTTTTCTAGGAACTCAACAAATAGCCTCAATTTTTCTTAGTATCTAAGTCTTGCTTAAAATAAAGTAGCTCAGTCGTGTCGGACTCTTTGCAACCCCATGGACTGTAGCCTACCAGGCTCCTCTGTCCATGGGATTTTCCAGGCAAGAGTACTGGAGTGAGGTGCCAAAAGTCTTGCTTAGGGATGTCTAATAAAAACAAACAAGTAAACTAAATAAATTGGGTCATTCATCAATATGAATTCTCATAGAAGTCAAATTTTAGTAAGTTTGAGGGAAAATGCAAGATTTTTCTTCTTTAGCAGTATTTCTGCATTTGTTTATCATATTTTTATTATTCCCATTGGTATTTTAAAAATGCCATTTCATAGCCATATAATATTTAAAAATTCTTCTCCTAAAAATAGTTAGCAGAGGCATGCAGAGATAAGCATATTATGGTCAAGAGAGCAAAGTCTCTCCAAAACCAAGTAGAAAATCCTTATGATTTTTCTTTTCAATTTTATTGAGATATAATTGATATACAGCACTATGTAAGTTTGGGCTTCCCTGTTGGCTCAGTTAGTAAAGAATCCACCTGCAATGCAGGAGACCCCAGTTCGATTCCTGGATTGTGTCAAGAAGATCTGCTGGAGAAGGGATAGTCTACCCACTCCAGTATTCTTAGGCTTCCCTTGTGGCTCAGCTGGTAAAGAATCCACCGCAGTGTGGGAGACCTGGGTTCAATCCCAGTGTTGGGAAAACCCCCTGGAGAAGGGAAAGGCTACCCACTCCAGTATTCTGGTCTAGATAATTCCATGGAGTCGAGAAGTCCATGGGGTCGCAAAGGACATGACTGAGCGACTTTCACTTTCAAAAGAGAAAACAAAAGTTTTTCCTTTTAATGAGAACTCTTAAAAATTATTCTCCTTAAAACTTTCAACAACATCATGTAGCAGTGTTAACTACAGTCATGTTGTACATTATATCCCTAGTACTTATTTACCTTACAACTGAAAGTCTGTGCCTGTTGACTACCTTCATCCAATTCCCACTTCCCTCACCTACCACCTGTCTGACTTACTTCACTGAGCATAATGCTCTCAAGGTCTATTCATATTGTTACAAATAGCAAGATTTCCTTTTCTAATAGTTGGATAATACCTGCATATGTGTGTCTATGTGTGTGTGTGTGTATACTTCACAATTTCTTTTTCTGTTGATCTATTGATGGACACTTAGGTTGTTTCTGTGTCTTGGCTATTGTAAACAATGCTGCTATGAACATGATGGGGTACAGATATCTCTTTAATACAGTGTTTTTGTTTCCTTTGGAATATTCCCAGAAGTAGAATTGCTGCTGCTGCTGCTGCTAAGTCGCTTCAGTCGTGTCCGACTCTGTGTGACCCCCGAGATGGCAGCCCACCAGGCTCCCCCGTCCCTGGGATTCTCCAGGCAAGAACACTGGAGTGGGTTGCCATTTCCTTCTCCAATGCATGAAGGTGAAAAATGAAAGTGAAGTCGCTCAGTCGTGTCCGACTCTGAGCGACCCCATGGACTGCAGCCTACCAGGCTCTAGGTCCATCCTTTATTTCTGACTAAGCATTCAGAAACCCATCAAGGAAGAAGAGATGTAAGAATGGGATCAGAATTTGCTCTTAATTTTATATATTTGTTAAGTGCAGGCTCTACTTCCTTATATCATTTGAAGTTTGTATGTTTAATCAGGCTTATAAAGGACTGTGAAGTTTTAAAAATGAGTGGTGTTATCAAAATTAACAAAACCAAACAGAAATCAGTACCAGTTATAACAGGGCAGAAAGATCTCAATTTGGCTGTATGTTATATGCTTTCTGTATCAAAAGCAAATAAACAAAAATTTTTGAGAACCTTCTGTTATAGTTACTTTGGCAAAATCACATGAAATAAGTTGAGATTCTAAAAAGAACATATCACAAAATAATGTTCAATTATGGTAAACAATGTTTGATAATAATGGGATGATGACAAGAGCATAAAAAACTATAAAACCTGGAGTTGTTCTAAACAGCAAGGGTGATCTGATTGATGGGACGAACTAATGAAAACCAAAACAAACACTAGAACATAACTAGAAGAATTACTAGGCGTTTTAAACAGCTCCGCAGGCCCATGTACAACAAAACTCATCCTCTCTGATGGGTCACCCATACACCCTATTTCTATATGCCTCCCACTTTGAAAACAGTGACAGTAAAATAATGTTAACAATTTGTTGTTCAGTCGTTCAGTTGTGTCCAACTCTTTGTGACCCCATGGACCACAGCATGGCAGGCTTTCCTGTCCTTCATCATCTCATCTAATCATTCCCAAATCTCACAAAAAGCCTCTGGAATACACACAATTATATTACTCTCATTTCACTTGATGGAGAAACTGAGCCTTAGAAGGTTAAACAATTGCCCCAAAGTCACACATCCAGAAGGGAAGTAGAACTAGGATTTGAACGTGAGTATCCTGGTACCCTGCAAGGTAGACCTGGGGTGCCCTCTAAGCAATGGAATCCTGGGAGGCTATCACATGCTAGTGTGGCTTCTCAATGGAGTAAAAGTTAAGTAAGAAGGAAGAAAGAGGCGAACGTGTCTTTATGTCTTAGAATAATAAAATGGTTGAGCAGAAAGAAATGTTTGAGAATGTTCTTTCTAATCATTTTAAAGAGGAGGAATGATACCAATGCCCTCATAAAGAGGAAATGCATCTTTCCACCTTGCTCTAAAGCACATTTCAGTTCAGATTCAGCAAGAGCTTATTAGCATATGAATCCTTGGACTTTGGCAAAAATAGCCAGTGGTTATTGGGCACTTAAATACTCCTGGGTGGTGGCTATTCCAAAGGTCTTCAGTTTTAGTTCATACAAAAAGGAAAACACAGCATTATTTTTAAGAAATTAAACAAAGTACAGAGAAATTAAACAGTAAATAAACAGGGAGTTCACAGAGTCTTTGAATGCAGATGGTGTGTAGAACTCTTAAATTTTTACAGTCAGGCTGGAACAAAAGGAAGTCAGGCTAACCAAGGACTTAGTTCTCATACTTATGCCAAGATTTAAAAACATGGCTTATTTCAATATGCTCTCTCTCAAAGCACATCATAGCTAAACCCCCTTGGAAACATTAAATCAGGTTAACCACTCAAAACAGGCCAGCACTGGAGGAGAGTCAGATGCATATTAATTTATTCTTTATTTCATAGGTTTATTTAATGCCTTTCCTTTTAAGAGCTCATGATGTACAGAGTATGGCCACAATAAATAATGTGAAATATACAAATCTCTCTGCTTTCATTTGGAGAACTATTTTATACTTGTAAATGAAGTCCTATCAAGTGGTCTGGAAAATCTAGAAATAACATTATAAACATTAAATCCATCACTTTACCAGTACTGAGAGTACCTCTTCTTTGTTTCTGTGATTTTCTTAAAAGCAAAGTGATTTCCAACTCTAGTCTAAGAAGTTAAATTTGAAGAGAAGTTACTCCTGCTGACTGAAGAGCAAAAATAATTATTTCTTTCTGAATTTCTGTAAATCATGGAAATCTTCCCATAAATCTCTTATGCTTCCAGCAAATTCCAATTTCCATGACCACTGCCATCCTCCTTTGACTGGACGCTGATAAGATTTTCCTAAACCAGTAAGTCATAGTTCTGCTCCAAACCCTATCATTTGGTTTTTCCTCTTTCCTGTCTAATTATCTTGTCACTTAATACTTGATTAAAATCCATGTAATAAAGAATGGTTCAACTTTTTATTCAATTTCTTTATAAGAAAATACACTACTCAGATATAACTTTGAGCTTTATCTTTGGAAATACAGTCTAATAATGCTGAAGGAAATCAGGGATGCTTCTTACAGTTTTCCTCTTCACCAATAAGTTAATTTTTCAACATTATTTTCAATTCAGAATTGTCAGAGGTTCTAGAAAGAAGGTAGGAGAAACAGGGATAAACCCTGTTAGCCTTGGTCTGTGAGAGACCACAATCAGCAGAACACCCAGAGTGACCTAACATGTAACATGAGTGTGAAATACGCCTAAGCTGTTGACACTTGGGGACTGTTACTGTAGCATAACTTAGTCTATCTTAACTAATATAAGGTAATCGGTGTTACTGATCTTAACTAATATAAGGTGATTAGTAATTTTCAATAGATTTCAAAAGTATGAAGTCAAAAATGTTCAAAAAAAGGGATTTCCCGAAAATAATTTTCAAAACATGAAACCTGAAGAAAATTTAGTTGTTTCTTAATGTACACTGTGCTTTGGCTGACATAAGCCAAAAAGCAACCTGAAATAGCCCAAGTTGTATGTGTGTGTACACACATGTACACATGGATGAAATGTGTGTGTCTTCTCTCTTTTCCAGTGACTACTCTGCCTTTCCTATCTGCTTTGTTCTTCTAATCTTGGAAACTGAGTGACTGCTTTTTGAATTATATCAGCAAAGCTCTTCTTCCAACTTCAATTTTTATGCAATTCTATCACTGTAGCTCAGCAAAAGGTATTTCTCACAAGTCCCCTGGCTTATTTAGCTTGTGTGTGTGCATAAATATACACATAAGTATTCTACTCACTCAAAGTAAAAAGTCTGCAACTCTTTTTAACAGAAATCCAAGCAATTCTCTTAAACTAATTTTAAAGATGACACTATAACTAGACATTACCTGTGTCTGTATCACTTCACTGCCGAGAACTCCTGTTTTGTAATTGTGATTCTGCAAACTTTCTCTTTTCTGCTGCACTGAAAGTGATGTGAAATATTGCTATTATTGTTATTAAAGCAGGTCCACATTATTAAGCAGCTAAAGGTTTCTGCTAGATATATTCTAATTATCTAACTGAATCCTCACAACAGCCTTATGACACTACCTCATTATATAGCTTTATATCAGTATTTCATTGGAGAAGGCATAAAGCACACAAAGATTGTGTAACTTGTTCAGGATAATACTGAATGGAAAAGATAGAATCAGGATTTGAACCCAGGAAGACTGATTCTGAAGTTTTAGTTTCAACTTAGATAGCTTCAAGTTCTGATTTTCTGTCTTCAGTTTTCAGAATGTGTCCTGCCTATAGCACAGTTTTGCCAGATAGCTCAACAGCAGCACCATGAATAAAAATAAAATTAGTGGGTACACATACTTAAATTCATATTGAAGATTTATTTCCTTTATAGTATACAATCTTTGATAGTATTGATTTTCTAAAAAAACAAAATCTTGAAAAAAAATACGGATTTTTCTGCTTAAAAAAAAAAAAAATCAGAACAGGTGCAACAGTAGCCCTTCATTCCTGCACAGAAAGAACTGGTGATAGCTGAACAGCTGCCCGTCTGAGACCAGAAACATCTCCTACCGTGCTGGCCTCAACCAGCATAGGTATGTGTATTCACTTCCCCTTTAGTACAGTGTGAAACACCAGGAAAGATAAGGTAGGACTGTGATCAAGAGGCACCGTACCAATGCCTGCATATCGCTTTACATTTGTGCTTTGAAAATATGACATCATCACACTGGGACTACTGTCCAAATCCTTTGATAATATCTGTTGGTCTACACTAGAATGTTAAAAAAAAAAAAAAAATTAAGACAAAAAAAGGCAGGCAGGTTGCCCAGATGCAATTTCTGACAAAAATATCAGCTGTTCCAGAAAAACACTTCAGGAACTGATTATGAAAAGAATAGGTGTTTTTTTTTTTTTTTCCTTCTCATTTTGCTTCTGAGACAACTCTCACCTTACTTCCTTTTGCAGTACAAAGCTAGCATCATTGTCAAGTTCATTGTCAGTTCACAGGCAGCAGTTAGTAGAGGTACTTGAAAGCTTTTCATTGAAAAAGAAATTTTAAAGTGATAGAAAGGTTTCCATGGTTCAACGTTTCATAAGAAGCTGATATTTCTGCCTTTTGAAGTTCCTTGGCCACATCCATATTACCGTCCCCACTGGGCTGGACCTTTTTAAAGGGGCACAACTAAACCTCAAATTGGTTCCCAGTCCCAGTGGCTCAGCGGTAAAGAATCTGTCTGCAGTGCAGGAGACACAGGAGATGCAGGTTCTGTCCCTGGATCAGGAAGGCCCCCTGGAGCAGGGCACGGCATTCTTTGCCTACAAAATGGCCTTAATATTCCATCATAGCTTTTACCTAAGAACTCAGCAACTGAACTAAAATAGTCTTTGATATCTGACACACAGTGATTATTCAATAAATAGCAACTATTGTTATTATCAAACAATAATAATTCAGGGTCAACAGTGAGCT
Source organism: Bison bison bison (assembly GCF_000754665.1). Classification (NCBI taxonomy): domain Eukaryota; kingdom Metazoa; phylum Chordata; class Mammalia; order Artiodactyla; family Bovidae; genus Bison; species Bison bison. Next base: position 2,106,812 of record NW_011491028.1, on the reverse strand, counting down.
AATTTTCTCAGATATTGTTCCTTTATTGCTTTTTCAGATAGTGTAGTATGTTCTGAGTATTTTTAGAATTAATAGAAACAATCTCATTGAAATGAATTAAAGAACATTATCCTCAATTAGAAAAAAAAATCAATACCAAACCAATTCAGGGAAGGGCAAATGATATTCAATGTTTAAATGAGAACATTTCTGAGGTGAGGAATGTAACAGAATATTTATAAGAATAAGTGAATTATAGTATTACATTAACAAAAATTATCCTTTCTAATGAGGAGCACTCAGGCTAAATTTCTACATTACTCAGCAGAGAAAATTACTTTCCACAGAGAAAGACTGAAAGTAATGTTAGATTTTCAAACATACCAACTATGTTTGGTAGTAATATTTGTCTCCTTTTTTTAAAAAATACAAACTTTGAAGGCGGAACTCCATAGTACATTATTTGGGCTGAAAATGTTTATGATGTGATCTCATAAATACTTCAATAAGAAAAAGAAAATTCTAACAGTATTTTTCCTGAATGTGAATTCTGTTAATTTACTAACAACTTATAAGAATTTATATACTGTGATTAGCTTATCCTAATACAACTGAAAGTCCTTCCTCTTCTATAGGAAATAAGGGAACACTTTTAATTGAGTGGAGTTTAATTAGTTGATATCAAGGAAACTATGTTTATCACATCAAATCTGGCTTCCTCATTTACAACATGAAAGGGTTGACCAAGATCACTTCCTGGGCCTCTCTCATCTCTAACATCTTACTTATAACCACTCTATGACTTTCCTAGTACAGAGGTTATTATAATTTGGAGATGCTGATTTGATCCCTGGTTCATCAGTTTCCAGGTAATAACACTGTAATAGGTGTAGTCCAGGACAATTAGTTCTGTGTCAGACAGATGTGCCAGAAAATTAAAGAATGAATATTCAGTTCTATAATGGGCCAGTGAACTTTGCTAAGAGCAAATCCACTTCACAGCCACAGTTCTCCCTTAGCACATAAATGTATGCTGCCGTCAGAAAAGAAATAGAGAAAGACATCTGCAATAAAAGAAGTAGCTAGTTCACTAAGACCAGCTGGGATCATTGCTACCTGCTGGAATCAGCTGGGTGGGAGAGGTGGAGGAGGGGGAAGAAGCAACTCTAAGATACTGTAAATTCTTGAAGAGGCTAGCAACTCAGTAATATTTTTAAAATAATATAAAAACAACCTGGGGATAGCATTTTCCCCAAGTAAGAACACCTAAACATACAATGCAATTAAAACTATGCTTCTCCAGTTTTTAATAAAACAAAGCCCATTTAGACATGAAAAAAATCAATCTCATAATAGAAACCATTCTTTTAAATTAAATAAATTTTAGCTTAGAAAATCTACCTACATTGGTCTTTTGGGTATCATCATAGATCCTCCATGAACCAACAGTGGTCATGAGCACTTGAAGCCACTTTGTTTCTAACATTTTATAAACATATATATTGGTTTATATATTTTTATAAACCAATATTAACATGCATAAATACATCATTACTTTCAGACGAAAAATGATGAACTCTAATTTCACTGTAGAGGATTTAGGCAATACAAAATAAATTTAGGACATGTACAGAAGTGTCACCCACTGCTATTTATAACATAGATAACTAATGAGGACCTCTGTGTAGCACAGAGAACTCTACTCAGTGCTCTGTGGTGACCTAATGGGGAAGGAGACCCAAAAAGGAGGGAATGCATGCATATGTATAGCTGATTCACTTGCTGTACAGCAGAAACTAACAACAATATTGTAAAGCAACTATACTCCAATCAATATTAAATAAAAAAAATGACCTGATGCAGAAGTCCATAGTCATATAAAAGAATGATGGTTGGTGAGGCAGTGAGGTGGAGCTCACCTGGGGTTCATACGGCAGCAGTCCTGCTCCCCAGGGGGCACCCACTCAGCACACTGAGTATAAACTCTGAATCTCTCAGAGATTACCACCTTGGACCTCATTGCTTCCTTCCCTTCCAGTGCTCCCGTGGCTGTCATGCAGGAATCAAAATCTCCCACACTTCCTTCCTACTCAAGTCAACTTTATTGCAAGAAGCTTCATGCCTAGACCAGCATCTCCTGCTGTCTCTTTCATGGTGCTCTGTGGAATGTTGATATGTAAAAAGTAAAAATTATATGCCTCGAAAATGCTCTGGGTCAAGTTTGGGAAATTCTGAAAGAAAATTCAGAAGATCTTATTAGGTTTCAAAATGTCAGCATCCTTCAAAGCAAGGCTACGGAATGACTATTTCTCAAAAATTTTACTTGGAAAATAGTTTTAGAAATTCTAATTTGTTCTGTTTCGGCACCCATCTTCAAATTCAGATCTGAAACATGTAATGCTGGGAAATAGATTATACATTCGGGATGGAAAGAAATCATTTCCTTTCAATACTTTTCCACTTAAAAACAAATTAATGTAATCTTATGCCTGAAGGTGTTGCCTTAAGGTTATCGATAAAGCCCATTCTTGATTTATTGATAAATATTTAGCAATTGGCAGATGAGCCACCTTTGATTAATCAAAATTTTGATAAGATAGAAAATTAATTAGTCTCAGTCATTTAAATTCAGCCTTTTTGATTTACACACTATAATTACAAGTATATTATTTTTTTGTCTGATTTCGGATATATTTATCATTGAGTTTGGCATGCACAGTTTAATTGCTCTCCTTGAACATCAAATAAAAGCAACTCAAAGATGAATGAGTGGGGGCAATACTCCCTTTTCTGCAATTTCAGAATAATGGATTAAGTAACTAAACAGAGAAGAATACATTTTAGACTACTGCACACAATTGTCTGGGCTGCTTCTGAACAACAGATTTACTATTTTTAAAATATTAAAGCCACTCTCCCACTAACTATCTCTTTTTTGCGGATCAGTAGTAACATGCCCTGAGGTGACTGATTATTGCCAAGCAGTGATGATAGCTGTTTGCAAATTCAGCAGGGGAGTCACATTTGAGAAGTCAAGGTCTATACGCGCAACTTAAACTATTATGGAACAAATCCAATGACCCTTGAAATCAGTTAAGCAGAATGAAAGTAGGGTGTCACTCTCCAAAATTCTTTTAGCTGGTGAACCCCAACCCAACAAAACATTAAACAGCTACCCTGTCCTTTTAATAACTACTTTGTTCTTACAAATAGCTTCGTTTCTAGAGCTGGGAATGATAATTAGGATTTCAGAGTTTGGTATAGCCAGCCAGCATTAGCATCGTGGTTTTGTATGTTAGGGATTAATAACAGTAGCCACAATGATGACAGAAAACGATAATAGTTCTAATTACTGATATTCATCTTAGGATGGTGAGCAGCTGTTAAAACATCTCTTTAGAAGTGAAAGTTCACCCACATATCTTTTTCACCAAATAGGGGAAGCTTTAATGCTAATTAGGAAGGAAGATTAACAAATCAAGTGTCAGTCAGAGCACACTGGGATTGTTCTTTATTAACTTTTTTTTTTCCTCTTCACCTTAAGCTTTCTGGCCCTTAAGCGTTTTAGCAGCTGACATTGAAAGCAATGACAGAAGCCCCAGGAGCCTCCTGGTTTCCACTTAAAACAACCCTTTCTAATTCAATATGGGAAGTATCTCATCTGCTTGCATTTGAAGAATGTGATCTGTTTCCTTACAGGTGTCACTAACTGGAATGCCTAGAAAGTCAAGGCCTACTAGTGATTATTCTAAGGCATATGATATAATGCCAAGAAAGTCTTTCAGAGAATTGACGTTTAGTCCATCACTTCCAAAATCAGTTACAAATACCTTCAGCAAATAACGACACCTTGACAAGCAAGTTCATCATTTCCTTCATGAAATCAAGTTAGAACTGGTGTTTCCCAAATTATCTGGAGCACATTAACCACTAGGATATTAGGGACGGAATGGGTTGTGACTCTGGTTTTCAGCCTAAAGTCAGTATCAGAACCTCCAGGTCAGAGGATATAAAATCAGAGTCAAGTTTAAATGGGCAGAATGTTTCCAGGTCCCTGGAGAGTGGGGAGCAGAGAGTGATCCTTCAAGATCACTGACTCTACTTCCATCAGATAAGGATGGTACTCTGCCGATGCTGGTCACAATCCAGGAGAGTTTGATAACTGTCAACATCTCTTAAATCAAGGTTTGTCCAAATTTTTTCTGTAAAGTTCCAGCTAGAGAATATTCCAGGTTTTCAGGTCTTGTCTGTTTGTAACTACTCAGCTGTTACTGCAGGGTCAAAGCAATCATAGACAGTAAGTAAAGAAAGGAGTGTGGCTGGCTTTCAATAAAAGTTACTTTTGAATTTCATATATATTTCATTTGGCATGAAGTGCTATTATTCTGATTTTTTTCAACCATTTAAAAATTCAAAAAACATTCTTAGCTCACATATAAAAATCGGTAGCAGGCTGTTTGCTTATCCCTGCCTTCAATAAAAATGCCAAAATTTTAAGACAATGTCTTCTCAAATGACAACATACGCCACATGATGAAAGGACACGGACAGGATCAAGTGTCACCTTCTCTTTCAGTCCTAGCAGGATCCTGCCTGTCTCAAATGTCACTCGCAGCATGGCATCCATAGGAGGAGGAGGCATTCCACTGTGTTCTGTTTCCATAACTAAACAAAGTGGGAATCTATGAAAAGTGAAGGCACACATGTCTGTGTGCATGTGGGTAAGCACATAGATGTGTGGTCTCTGATGCCAATCTGTAACTCGAACTGCAAAGTTGCAGTATTATGGAAAATCCGGGCTTTGAGGCTCCTCCCCAGATATGTCTCAGTTGTTCTGAGGTGTATTAAAATCTGTATTTTAAGCAATCTCCCCAAGTGAGTCACATGATCTAATCTTTTTAGGAAACTAATATCAGAATCAAGGTCTAGCACAAACTGAAAGTTTATGGGGCTTTAGGGTCCAATTTAGGGTCCAATCTTCTTTCAGGCTACAAGTGAAGTGAAGTTGCTCAGTCGTGTCCGACTCTTTGCGACCCCATGGACTGTAGCCTACCAGGTTCCACCATCCATGAGATTTTCCAGGCAAGAATACTGGAGTGGGTTGTTATTTCCTTCTCCAGGAGATCTTCCCAACCCAGGAATTGAACCCAGGTCTCCTGCATTGTAGGCAGACGCTTTACCATCTGAGCCACCAGGGAAGTAAAAAAACTGATTTTCTAAAGTGATATCAACATACATACCTATCTTAATACTATATACTAAGGAAGGATGTAGACCATGAGATACTGAAGCAAGGAAAGCTTCTAGAGCTACTTAGAAGTGGTAAGAAAAAAATAAAAATTCTAAGAAATGTTCAAGGGAAATAGGGCACAAGCAATCAGTCTACGGTGAACTGATATGACCACAAGTAGGCAAGTCAGAAAAATCACCCTTTCTTTGCAGGTACTTTTCAAACACTGACAGTTCCAAACCATTGAGAAATTCGGTAGCACACAGGACAAGTGAACCCCTAGAAACCCATAGTAATCAGGGATAAGGAGGTTCTGTTTGAACGAAGGGGTTGGGCAGGCCACATGTCTATGACAGCTTTGCTCTAAACAGTGGCGACAGCTGTGAACCAAAGGGCAGCCTTTCTTGGATAAACTTCAACATCTCTTGGAACAAATAGCTATAGCGAACAGAAGCACCATCTTTGAATACAAAAGATGAAGCTGGCTGCATCAGTTCTGCTATGGGTCAACCATCTAAAAAGGCTATTATCTCCTTCATCACCTTTTCTATTCCCAAACTTATATTCCCTTGAGTTTAATGTTTGCTATTTTTCTTCATGTTCCTGACTGGTCCCTCTCCTTATAGATTCTCTGGCTCAGCTTTCAGCTTAGATTTGTTCTTAATGCCAGCATCACCCTATAATTCTGATTGCTCCAGACCTCTGACCAGAGTCAATTCCTCCCCTAAACCTATAACATTGTAAAGAACTTATATTTTAGTTTTCTCACAGAGATGTAGTAACTTTTTTGATGCCTATTATATCATGTTATTTAATTATTATTAGAAAATAATGTTGATGAAATCAATAATACATTACAGTAATAACTAACAATATAGCTTCACTTTATGCCATGAGTTGTGCTAAGTGCTTTACAGGGATATTACATTTAATATTAAAATGCAGTGGTTTCCAGTATGACATGTAAGGAGCTTGGAAGTCATCATCATTTTCACAAGAAAAAAAGCTGAACAAATTGAAGATTGGTAATTTTTCTTAGATCCATCAGAAAACAGGTCACAGGACAACTGCAGCCCTGAACACTGGTGATGGGGATAAAGAGATTCACAGCAAAAGCCCAGAGGGAGAAGCCCCCAACTGAAGTCAGTACAGGTAAGAACGCTTCAACCTGTCAGTGATGCATCACTAGAGGCTCACTGAAGACTAGCTGGAGAACTGAAAACTCCTTGGAGACCCAGTCTTAGGGGGCCTCCCCACATTTTCAGGAGGACTACCCTCTACCACGTTCTAACCCTGAATGTAAGATAAAAATTCACAGTGCCTCCCCCTGGGAAAGAGGAAAGCCTTATTTTGAAATATACTCAGAGCTCTCTCTTTTCTATTTAACAAGACCTACCCTTGGGAAAACTATTTTAGCAGAGCCAAAGGAGGTTTTACCGTACAGAATACATTCCTCCCCTCCACACCTTGCCATCTGTGAGGGTTAATTTTATGTCAGCTTAATTGGACCACAGGGTGCCTAGATATTTGGCTAAACATCATTTGTGAACATATCTGTGAGAGTGTTTCTGGATGAAATTAGCATTTGAACTAGTGGATGGGCATCATCCAACCCATTGAGAGCTTGAAGAGAACTAAAAGACAGAGGAAAAAGGAATTCGGCCCTTCTTGCCTGATTGCCTAAGCCAGAACATCAATCTCCTACCGTTAGTATGCCTGAATCTTAGGTTTTCAGATTCAGATCGAAACCTACACTATTTATTGATTCCCCTGATTCTCAGGCCTTTACATATTCAGACTGAATTATACTAGCAAATTCTCTGGGTGTCCAGCTTACAGATGACAGAGTTTTAAGATGTCTATGCCTCCAAAATTATATGGGCCAATTCCATATAATCTCTCTCTCTCCCCGCCATATATATACATACACACATACATGCACACACACACACACACACACACACACACACACACACAATCTCCTACTTGTTCTGCTTTTCTGGAGAACCTTAATACTCCACTGCATCAATACAATAGCTCCTGTATAATAATGAGAGATTATAGCTGGAAGATGGCAAATCTCAGAATCTATTTAAGAATGAGTTTCTACAAAGACCCAAAGACAAGAGGAGGATATAAAAACAATAGAGGAAATTATAGCCTTTAACACCACCACTACAGCAAACAGTAAACAAAATCCAACTCTTAGCCAGATAAACACAACATTTCTCACGAAATGTCTATCTACTTGATTCTTGTTACCCAATACATCATGTCTTACTCTCAACAGAAAAGCCGAAAGGCATGCTAAAAGCCAGAAACACAATTTGAAAAGACAAAGTAAGCCTCAGGTCCAAACTCAGATATGGCAGGAATTCTGAAATTATCAGACAGGAAATTTAAAATAACAGTGAATGATATGCTAAGGGTTCTTATAGAAAAAGTGGGCAACATACTAGTGCAGATGGATAATGTAAGCAGAAAGGTAGAAACTCTGTGGAAGAATCACAAGGAAATGCTAGAAAATAAAAACCTTGTACCTGAAATGAAGAATGCTTCTGATGGGCACATCAGTAGACTGGACATGACCAAGACAAAAATCAGTGTGTTTGAAAAACATGTGAATAGAAACTTCCAAAACGGAAATACAAAGAGAAAGAAATGGATGGAAAAACAGAACAGAATATCCAAAATCTGAGGGACAATTATAAAAGGGGTTGGTTATTCTGTTATATTACATGTGTGTAATGGCAAGATCCCCTGGAGAAGAAAATGGCAACCCACTCCAATATTCTTGCCTGGGAAATCCCATCGACAGAGGAGCCTCATGGGCTATAGTCCATGGGATCACAAGAGAGTCAGACATGACTTAGCAACTAAACAGTAACAACACACGCATGTCAGGTAACCATCTCTATTCTTTAGATGAGAAGCTAAGTAAAAAGACAGAACAGATACGTACACTGTAAAACTGTGGATTGGGGGGTTGCCATAATCAAGTACTGAACTTCAATTGCAGGAAATTGGAAAGATGATTTCTAGAGGTCTTTATCCCCTAGCTATTAAGTAATAATTTACAATAGCTCAGCTCTCTGCCTAACGACATTATACTGGAATGTTTATGAGAGTGTTCCCCTTCCTTTGGAAGGGGATATCCTTCCAAAAGTTTGGCTTTTGTTATATCTCCCTGGATGAATAAGGGAAACCAGAGAGCTGACAGAAGAACAATGTCTTATTCCTTTTCCAGATCTTGTAAGCCCGTGATGCTCCACAGCTGCTCTCTACAGTCGACCTTCATTCTGGGTCCCTGGGAATCTTCTGTCTACCTTCCCTGTATCCTCAGGTTGTTGTTGTTACTTAGTTGCGAAGTTGTGTCCGACTCTTTTGTGACCCCCATGGACTGTAGTCCGCCAGGCTCCTCTGTCCATGGGACTTCCCAGGCAAGAATACTAGAATGGATAACCATTTCCTTCTCCAGGGGATCTTCCTGACCCGGAGACTGAATGCACGTCTCCTGCAGTGGCAGGCAGATTATTTACCACTGAGCGACGGGACAAGCCTGTATCATCAGATAATACTTATAAATTCTTATATTTCAGAACACATGCCTCTGATCCTTGACACATCTGCAGTCTGGATGAATGTGAGAGCATCCAAACAGAAAACAGAACAGTTTTGTTGCATTCACTGCATCACTCACATAGCACATATTTACTGAAAACCAACTTAGACTATTCATTCAGAAAATACTTATTGGTTATGCAGTAAATGTCAGGCAAATCCTTGCTCAGCTGGAAATGGGATATAAGCTGAGACACATCCTATCCTTAAGGCGTTTAGAGATAATTGTAGAAAAAAAGACAAGTTCCAGGCAAGATAGGAGCAAGCATATGATTCTGAAGCACAAACTATGAGAGAATTAAGGAAACAACAAACAAAATGATGAAGCTGCCTTAGGGCAAGACTCTAAAAAAGAAAGACTTGATCTTAAAGAATATCTTTGGAAGACAACAGAGGAGTCAGGGATAGCTCAGCTGCTCTCATGCTCATCATAATGAACGATTCTTGGAAACGTAAAGTAATTTGCACAAGTCATACAAAGCAAAGAGAAATGACAGAATGGTGTGGCACTGCAAGTCTATTTACAAAATAAAGCATGCTACTTTTATTAAAATAATAATTTTCCATTGTAAGTAAAATAAATAAATAAATGGTAACTCTTCCCAGAGAGCTAAGAGAAGCTCACTGACAACATCTCATAGTAATTAAGAGAAGACAGAGGCCATGAGACACACAGGATTTTTCCATACAGATGCAGTCTCACTACAGCCTTGGCTGGCCACAGTTCCTTCCTTATTGATATTGACTGACTTTTGATGAACACTCATGCCTGAAATACTGTCTGCCCATGTTCAGAGCCTTATCTACTAGGAAGCAGCCTTGTAGCTACTGGCCTAAGAAAGTGCATGACTCCTTCTCTGCAGGGGAATGGTAGGTTGCCTTGTAACGGATTTCCAGGAGGACCTATAGCCAGAGGCCTTTGGGAGACCTGGAAATTAACACCCACTTTGCTTCCTGCCTAAGCTGTTTGATAGCTCTCTCCAAGCCACACAAGCTTTGTATTTTGTGACAAAAACTGAAAGTTGAACTGGTTTTCTTATCTTCAGCTTCTTACTGTAAGTGCAAGTGGGTGGCTTCTATTCATCAATTGTTTATGTCTCAGATGCCAAATGTGTACAAGCCCCTAAACTAGTTTTTAGTAGCTACAAAGATGCCTCGATTAAAACAGAAAAAGTTTAAAATATCAGGTCATACTTTCTTTTAATTGGAGCAATTCGTAGAATTCAGACCAAGGTTTATGACTCTGCTCTCTGAAAGGAATTCAAGGTTTATCATGATCTGCTCCAATACTACCAACTAGCATTCTGTAAATAGGATCTCATGCTTATGTTAAAGATGAGCCACTTATTCATAGTTCACACAAATTTACTATTTGTTTACAAACCCCTAAAGGGGAGAAAACCACAAGTACCAAGCACACTTATATATTATTACGTGACAACAATTTCAAGTGCTCTCTAGACACAGTGTCTGATGAACTACGGACAGACGTTCCTGACATTGTACAGGAGACAGGGATCAAGATCATCCCCAAGAAAAAGGCAAAATGGCTGTCTGAGGAGATGTTACAAATAGCTGTGAAAGGAAGAGAAACGAAAAGCAAAGGAGAAAAAGAAAGATATAAGCATCTGAATGCAGAGTTCCAAAGAATAGCAAGGAGAGATAAGAAAGCCTTCCTCAGCAATCAATGCAAAGAAATAGAGGAAAACAACAGAATGGTAAAAACTAGAGATCTCTTCAGGAAATTAGAGATACCAAGATCTCTTCATGCAAAGATGGGCTCAATAAAGGACGGAAATGGTAGGGACCTAACAGAAGCAGAAGATATTAAGAAGAGGTGGCAAGAATACACAGAACTGTACAAAAAAGATCTTCACGACCCAGATAATCACAATGGTGTGATCATTCACCTAGAGCCAGACATCTTGGAATGTAAAGTCAAGTGGGCCTTAGGAAGCATCACCACTCTAGTAGTGGGGGTGATGGAATTCCAGTTGAGCTATTTCAGACCCTAAAAGATGATGCTGTGAAAGTGCTGCACTCAAGATGCAACAAATTTGGAAAACTCAGCAGTAGCCACAGGACTGGAAAAGGTCAGTTTTCATTCCAATCCCAAAGAAATGCAATGCCAAAGAATGCTCAAACTACTGCACAATTGCACTCATCTTACACGCTAGTAAAGTAATGCTCAAAATTCTCCAAGCCAGGCTTCAGCAATATGTGAACCGTGAACTTCCAGATGTTCAAGCTGATGTTAGAAAAGGCAGAGGAACCAGAGATCAAATTGCCAACATCTGCTGGATCATGGAAAAAGCAAGAGAGTTCCAGAAAAACATCTATTTCTGCTTTATTGACTATGCCAAAGCCTTTGACTGTGTGGATCACGATAAACTGTGGAAAATTCTGAATGAGAAGGGAATACCAGACCACCTGACCTGCC
>NW_011491028.1:2094918-2095442 GCF_000754665.1 Bison bison bison | reverse complement strand
TTCTGAATGAGAAGGGAATACCAGACCACCTGACCTGCCTCTTGAGAAATCTGTATGCAGGTCAGGAAGCAACAGTTAGAACTGGACATGGAACAACAAACTGGTTCCAAATAGGAAAAGGAGTATGTCAAGGCTGTATACTATCACCCTGCTTATATGCATATAATTTATATGCAGAGTACATCATGAGAAATGCTGGGCTGGAGGAAGCACAAGCTGGAATCAAGATTGCCAGGAGAAATATCAATAACCTCAGATATGCAGATGACACCACCCTTATGGCAGAAAGTGAAGAGGAACTAAAAAGCCTCTTGATGAGAGTCAAAGAGGAGAGTGAAAAAGTTGACTTAAAGCTCAACATTCAGAAAACTAAGATCATGTCATCTTGTCCCATCACTTCATGGGAAATAGATGGGGAAACAGTGGAAACAGTGTCAGATTTTATTTTGGGGGGCTCCAAAATCACTGCAAATGGTGATTGCAGCCATGAAATTAAAAGACACTTATTCCTTGGAAGGAAAGTT
>NW_011491028.1:2093699-2094818 GCF_000754665.1 Bison bison bison | reverse complement strand
TCTAGTCAAGGCTATGGTTTTTCCAGTAGTCATGTATGGATGTGAGAGTTGGACTATAAAGAATGCTGAGTGCCAAAGAATTGATGCTTTTGAACTGTGGTGTTGGAGAAGACTGTTGAGAGTCCTTGGACTGCAAGGAGATCCAACCAGTCCATTCTAAAGGAGATCAGTCCTGCGTGTTAACTGGAAGGACTGATGTTGAAGCTGAAACTCCAATACTTTGGCCACCCTTTGTGGAGAGGTAACTCATTTGAAAAGACCATGATGCTGGGAAAGATTAGGGGCAGGAGGAGAAGGGGACGACAGAGGATGAGATTGTTGGATGGCATCACCAACTCGATGGACATGAGTTTGGGTAAACTCTGGGAGATGGTGATGGATGGGGAGGTTTGGTGTGTTGTGTTTCATGGGGTCGCAAAGAATTGGACATGACTGAGAGACAGAACTGAACTGCACTGATGAATGTTTTCTAGAAAGCTGACTTATTACAGATTGGTTTCATATTTGGAGAGCACATACATTTTAATGAATTACAGACCTCATAAGGCAAATCATATACATCCTGGTGATAAAAAGACTAGAAACTGCTTAGTTTTGAAGTTTGTTAAAGGCATAAAATGGATTCCTGTCATAACAAATTAAAAATGCTGACTGGGAAAAGTTTACTACTCCCAAGGAGAAAAAAGAAGAAAAAGACCAGTAAACATTTTCAAAAGGAGGCATCTCCTATTTAAACAAACAAACAAAAAAAGGAGTAGGTAATGGGGGAAAATAATTTTTTTCTTCTTCATTTATGCTACAAATATTCAAGATGGAATACAGCATAGTAATGAAAGGTGCCAATTCCAGCTTCAGATTGGATGGAATAAACTACTTCCCCATTAGCTGTGTTACTTGATCCTCAGTTCCCCCATGGTGACTGCAGCCATGAAATCAAAAGACGCTTACTCCTTGGAAGTAAAGTTATGACCAACCTAGATAGCATATTCAAAAGCAGAGACATTACTTTGCCAACAAAGGTCCATCTAGTCAAGGCTGTGGTTTTTCCAGTAGTCATGTATGGATGTGAGAGTTGGACTATAAAGAATGCTGAGTGCCAAAGAATTGATGCTTTTGAAC
>NW_011491028.1:2072864-2093599 GCF_000754665.1 Bison bison bison | reverse complement strand
ATGACCAACCTAGATAGCATATTCAAAAGCAGAGACATTACTTTGCCAACAAAGGTCCATCTAGTCAAGGCTGTGGTTTTTCCAGTAGTCATGTATGGATGTGAGAGTTGGACTGTGAAGAAAGCTGAGCACTGAAGAATTGATGCTTTTGAACTGTGGTGTTGGAGAAGACTCTTGAGAGTCCCTTGGACTGCAAGGAGATCGAACTAGTCCATTCTAAAGGAGATTCAGTCCTGGGTGTTCTTTGGAAGGAATGATGCTAAAGCTGAAACTCCAGTACTTTGGCCACCTCATGCAAAGAGTTGACTCATTGGAAAAGACTCTGATGCTGGGAGGGATTGGGGGCAGGAGGAGAAGGGGACAACAGAGGATGAGATGGCTGGATGGCATCACCGACTCGACGGACATGAGTTTGAGTGAACTCCGGGAGTTGGTGATGGACAGGGAGGCCTGGTGTGCTGCAATTCATGGGGTCACAAAGAGTTGGACACGACTGAGCGACTGAACTGAACTGAACAGTTCCCCCAGTTATAAACTACGAATAGTAAAAGCACAGTTGACCCTAGAACAACATGTGTTTGAACTGTGGGGGTCCACATACATGCAGATTTTTTTCACTAAATATGACTGTCCAGTACTATAAGTAATGCAAGGTCAGTTGAACCTGTGGTTCCAAATCTATGGATGCCAGGACCTCCTGTAAACTTGTGCAGTAGTGGTTTTGATTGTGGGGTTTTGATTGCATGGAGAGTCAGTGCCCCTAACACCTGCTGTTGTTCAAGGGTCAACCGTAATAGTAGTGACCTCAGAGGGTCAACTGTAATAGTAGTGGCCTCAGAGGTTTAAACAGATGCACTTAGCCTGGCACAGTCAGCCTTAATATGTTGAAGGTATTACTGTTGCTTCTCTCAATTGCCTACAAGTACCCTGTGAAAAGAAATTATGAATATATTATTAGCCTTTACTAGACAGAGGATGAGATGACTGGATGGCATCACCAACTCAATGGACATGAGTTTGTGCAAACTCATGTTTGGAGATAGTGAAGGACAGGAAAGTCTGGGGTGCTGTAGCCCATGGGGTCACAAAGAACTGGACATGACTTGGTGACTGAACAGCAACAGCCTTTCTTACAGTCTAAAGTAATAAAAGTTCACAAACTAGAGACTAATTTAAAGCAATGGACAAGCACTGATTTCTTCCATATAATGATAGCTAAATAGATCAAGGAGAAAAAGGAGAAGACACTTCCCACATGGGTAGAAATGAGAATGACTGAGGCTCTGGACTAGAGAGATCTCAGTTGAGAATGTGATCGTACAGAATCTTAGAGTTAGGTAGAAGCCAAAAAATCAATATTGTTCAAGCACCAAATCAAAGCATGAATATTTACAATATCTTAACTAATTTCTTATATACTGCAGTTTTTCAAATATGTATGATATCTATCCATACTTAACATTATATACTATATTTTGCTATCTGTGATGCTTGCCATGGCTGTCAACTCAAAGTCACCTCTTCAGCTAAAACTTTCCTAACCACTTTGGCTAAAGTAGTCCACCAGTCCTCGGCAGCCTTGATCATATTACATGATTTTATTTCCTTCATACTTTCAGCAGAGTTTCCCAAGTCCTATCCCAGTTACTCTACAGGAGAATTTCCCAGACTCAGCACTACTGACATCTGGTACTGGATGAATTGTTGTAAAGCTGTCCTATGCATTGTAGACTGTTTAATAGCACCCTGGCCCCTACCCATTAGAGGCCAGTGGCAGCCTTCTGTTAACCTCACTCAATATTATAACCAGCATAGATGTCTCCAGACATTACAAAATGCCTCCTCAGCCATTCAGATGGAGAGTCCAGTAGGACCTGGGACAGTCAAAATCCCTGACCAGTCAACTCTAGTCATAAGGAGTTTTATTTGTTAACCTCAATATGTGTGTAGGATAAACATTTTCCATTATGTGTCAACATGTGAAAGGGGTTGGTAAGCACTGATGATGGACATCTGAAATGATGTTTGCATGCCACTAATTTTACAATAATTATACAATTTAAGACCTACACCACTACAAGAGGCAGATACTGCTTTATCCCTATTCATCAGTGATGGGTTAAATCCTTCATCCAGGCTATTTTTAGAGATGGAGTTCCCCATCCTTTGAACACAGAAAGTTGTGTCCACTAAGTTAAAAAGGAATCCAATACCTTCCCCCAAAGTCTTCTCCAGGGCAAATTTATAAGTTATTTCAATTGTTTTCTTCCCTTGTTTCCAGCAATATTGCCTACATTCTGCCCTGTCTTCACCATCCTATCCTTCTGTTCCTTCCTTCTGTATTTGTTTTTCTTTTTAATCATGTGCAAAACTATATTCTCCTCTGTTACCTAATTTTAGTGGACTCCATCCATTATTCCAACCTGTTTAGATATTTTGGGTCTTTGTCAGGTATAGGGCTACTGGTTTAACTCAAGTGAGGAAGTTGAATAAAATGAAAACTGAATATTTTGTAGACTATGGTATAGATTATACAAATAAGCAAAATACGTAATTTAAAGAGATACAAATCAAGTTCTAGACCGTTTTTCAAAGAAGTTGCACCATTTTACAATCCCACAAGCAACATACGAGAGTTACAATTTCTCTACATCCTCACCAAGATTTGTCATTGTCTTTTATTCTAGCCATCTTTAAGGGTATGAAGTGGTGCATAATTAGGGTTCTTATTTTTGTTTCCTTGATGATTGCTAATAATAATCCAATAAGAAACATGTACTTATTGGATTTTTTTGTATCTCCTTTTGAAAAATATCTATTCACTCATTTTTATCTATTAACTTTTAAAATCCACTCATTTTTAAATTGACCTATTTATCATTTTATTATCAAATTGTAAGTGTTCTTTATATATTCTAGATATGTCTTATGATAATCTTATGTATCAACTTAGCTGGGCCATAGTGCTCAGATATTTGATCAAACATTATTCTGAATTGTGTGTGTGTTATAAGATTAACACTTCAGCAAGTGAACTTTGAGACTAGATTACTCAAAACTCATTGATTTAAATGTTAAAGTGGATTACCATCCATAATGTGTGTGGGCCTCATTCAATCAAATGAAGATCTTAAAGGAACAAAGACTGACATTCCCCAAGCAAGAAGGAATTCTGCCAGCAGATGGCATTGAACTTGAACTGCAACATTAGCTTTTCCATGGCCTGCCAGTTTATTCTGCAGATTTTGAAATGGCCAGCATCCATAATTCAGGAGCCAATTCCTTAAAATAAATCTCTCTTTCTACACATGCACATCTTACTGGTTCTGTTTTCTCTGGAGAACTCTGACTAATACAACTACCTTATCACGTTTATAATTTGCAAATATATTCTCCCATTACATTTACTTGTATAACAGAATAAGATAGGCAGATATTCATATGAACTGAAAGTTTGTCTTTACTTTTTAATCTCTCCAGTCTGCCACAAAAATACAAACATACACCCTTCTACTTCTTCCTCCTTCAGAAGCAGTCATTTGCCCTGTAGATGTGAAAACCCAAAAAGAATCAAAAGGGAACAGGTAGATCTAAACAGATAATTGTCCAAATTAAGAGTCCTTCAGGCCAAATCAACTGGAAAAGAATGGGTACTTAAAATTCCCTCCAACTTGGCTCTGAATAGCAAGAATCAAAAAGTTTAGTCACAACAATAGATTTTGAAGAGAATTAATAATGTTTCTGTCTACTTCCCTGGGTTGGGAATATCCCCTGGAGAAGGAAATGGCAACCCACTCCAGTACTCTTGCTTGGAAAATCCCTTGGACAGAGGAGCCTGTAAGGCTATACAGTACATGGGATTGCAAAGAGACAGACACAACTGAGTGACTTTACTTTTTACTTTTACTACTACACTAGCTTCTTTCGAAAGAGTCTAGACCTGTTTAGAATGATAAAAAGAGAAAGTTTCAGAGTATTCCAATAACTCTTCAAGTGTAGTACTTATTCCTTGTATTACTCACAACTGGAGAGAATGCAAAGGAATTTGAGAAGATGTCAACATGACATGGTGACATCAAGGAACAGTTGCACAGCTAAAACGATGCATATTGAATCAGCCATGGGGTACCTTGTGTTACATTAACCTCCTTTTCCAATAATGATCCCTGGATTGTGATCCAGTATTTGCTTTTTAGCATATTATCAAGCAATGGTAAGATGAAAAAAAAAAAAAAAAAAAAACAGTTTTCTCTCCCTGCCTCTTTTCTGTTTCTATTTTTCTCATCCTGTCTTCTTCAATATTTCAAAAACTTGGAGGAGTATTATTTGTTCAAGATCTTGTCAGGGCCATAACCGTATAAATATCCCCAAACTGAAAACATAAATAAATGCCCTGTATAAGGACACAAACCAGAACAATCCATTATTTAGACTCAAATGTATCTAAGATGTAATCACATAAAGCTGCAGACCCAAAGGTAGAGAGCTCTTAAAAAGCTGGTGAAGCAGAAATATTTCTCTCTCTTTTTTTTTTTTGACGAGGTAAGGTGCACTGTTTTTTTTTAAAATAGAAATGTATTTATTTTAATTGAGGGCTAATTACTTTACAATATTGTATTGGTTTTGCCATATATCAACATGAATCCACCATGGGTGTACACGTGTTCCCCATCCTGAAGCCCATTCCCACCTCCCTCCCCAAACCATCCCTCTAGGTTATCCCAGTGCACCAGCCCCGAGCATCCTGTATCATGCATCGAACCTGGACTGGCGATTCGTTTCACATGTTTTCACATACATGTTTCAATGCCATTCTCCCAAATCTTCCCACCCTCACCCTCTCCCACAGAGTCCAAAAGACTGTTCAATACATCTGTGTCTCTTTTGCTGTCTCGTATACAGGGTTATTGTTACCATCTTTCTAAATTCCATATATATGCTTTAGTATACTGTATTGGTGTTTTTCTTTCAGGCTTAGTTCACTCTGTATAATAGGCTCCAGTTTCATCCACCTCATTAGAACTGATTCAAATGCATTCTTTTTAATGGCTGATAATAATCCATTGTGTATATGTACCACAGCTTTCTTATCCATTCGTCCACTGATGGACATCTAGGTTGCTTCCATGTCCTGGCTATTATACACAGTGCTGAGATGAACATTGGGGTACACGTGTCTCTTTCAATTCTGGTTTCCTCAGTGTGTATGCCCAGCAGTGGGACTGCTGAGTCATATGGCAGTTTCTCATTCTAAAACAACCGAATCCAGTGTTTCATGAGCGAACTGGATATGAAACAGATTTCAGTGTAACCAAAGAAGTGATTCTCACATGTTTTATTTTCTATTTAAAAATCAGGAGACTTAAATATAGCACCCATGTCCCACTTCTATTTACAAAGAAAGAATGAGCTATACCAGTGGTAAAAAGCGAACTTGTTGGCTTAACTTGATTGTTCAATCTAATGTCTTCAGTAAAAATATGGTTTTACTTGAGTTATTTAAGCCTTTTCACCCTCATTGGTGAAAGCATAACTCCTTCCCAAATTAATTTTCAAGCTTCTTTGTAACATGATATGAGGTTAATCTCTGCTCCTCCTCTCTATAAGAAACTGTTTTTATTTGTTGTTTCCTTTGAAGATCTCACCACAGTTCTAATATGCGGATATATATTAGACACTGAGTTATTTACAGTGGCTTTCCTCCATTGTGTTTGGGTAGGTAGTCACCGAAGGAAGCTATTTCTCAGGTGGAGATTAGCTACAGGTTCTTCCATCCATCTGAAAAATGTAATTCATCTACAGAGACTAATTATGTGTGTATAAAGGAAGAAGGAAAGTGTTAGGTTGCTATAGTAAGAAAAAAAGATTAGATCCTATTTATAATTTCACAGCTCTTTTCATTTACCCATAAGAACTTCCTAGGCTTTCAGACTAGATTTCATATTTGACTAATTCATTCAACATGAATGAATTCAACATAGTTTTCACTGTATTATACAGAATAGTATAGAAGTTAATGAAACTAGTTTACAAAGTCAGATCTTGCTATTCCCTACATGTGCCTAAAAATTCTCCTATAATTTATTTTACAAACTATAAAATAACTTATTTAGCAAAACAAATCTGAAGCTCTTAAAATGATCTCCACTAATTATTAAGACTTACTTTAAGTCAGATACGAGATGAGAACATACATATAGAGAACATTTAGAGAACATTGTCACTATAGTGACAATGAAGGTGACTATTTAGAGAATCAATTAATTGCTTCAACTTCTCTTGCAAAACACAACTTAAGAAAATGTTGGAATTGTTGCTCTTGATCTGGATAGACCTTTGACTAAGAACCTCTTGATACCTATGCATAAACACAACTTCTCAAAGGAACTAGAGGAAATTTTCCCATGTTCCTGAAAAAGTCATGAGAGATTCAATAAAGAAAATACTTGTACTATGTGATATGAAGGAAACAAAGAAAGGGGCACTAAATTACAACACTAAGAATAAGGATATTTGTTCCTGGTTTATAAGCTTATAAGGAAGAACAGATAAATGGGCACATCTACACTAGAAATTATGGAAGAGGTAAGTGGGGGCGGGGTGTGGGCAGTGGCAGAGATTGCTCATATAATGGTTTCTTTTTCAATTTTAGAGTAGGATGCCCCAAGCATCACGTATTTGTCCTCCAGTCACAAATACCCTCCTAAATCACTTACCCAATAACGTTATGTCCGTTCCTTTCATTATGTTTCCTTTTTTGGGGTTCACTCTCAGTCCTTGCGTACCCTGCCCCTATTCTTTAAAAATGTTCCCCTCATGCTGGAAGTTTTGTTTCATAATGAATGGAATGAAACAGTCAATAAGAAAGTACATCCACATACAAATGTCTACCCTCATCTGGGGCTATTTTGTCTAAATAATCGATCTGTCCCTCTATAATCCATTCTTCTCACAGAGAGCTATCATTTAAACACAACCCAAATCATGTCATTTTATGGCTTAGAACCCTCAAAACCTTCCCATTGCACTTAAAAGCCTTATCATAACTCCTTATCACAATCAGCAAAGTCTCCTGCCACCGGCCTTGGCTATTTTCTTTAGCCTCATTTCACTGTAGTTTTTTTTTTCCTATTCCTTAAGAACAGCAAACTCATTCCTAGTTTAGGACATTATGCTTTCTCTTCTCTCTGTCCTGTACACATGGCATCCTGTATCTGCTTTTAGATTTCAGCTTGAGACCAGAGAGGTCTTCCCTCCCTAACCCAATACAGAATGGCCTTCTCACTCAATGCTATTTTGATGCCATTTCCTTGTGTCTCATCTGTACCTTCCACTGAAACATGCTTTGGGTGGACAAGCTCCTGAATCCCAGAGTTTGGAACGATTACTGGCACGTGGCAGATGTTCCATAAATATTTGTTTTAACAAGGCTATAAGCTTCTTTGTTGAACACAATGATTATACAGGCTTTCTTTTCAAAACTATCTGGGATTCTTTCCTTTTCTTGTAGATGTTGTAGGAAGAAAGACAGCTCAATTATTATGTAAGCACATTTCCTTTAATGTTAAGTGACATTGGTATTGCTTTTGTTCTTCCAAATTTGCTTCACTCTATCTGATACATAATTTAATCTAATTTCTCATTGTGCTTGTTTATTCAACTTGAACACTTTTGTGCATTGGGTAGTATATTCATACGTCTAACTTCATATTTTGGCTGTTTACTTCATTTGTATGTCTTCAGAGCAAATGTGTGGGCACTTAATCATCTGTTTCTATTTTCATGCAGTTTTGCTGTAGACTGTACTGTGGCTTGTATAACATAAATTAAGGCATCTTCTGATGTGAAAATCGGACATAAAATACTAAAATATTTCTTTGGTCAAAATTATTTATAGAGCTATGGCTATTGTTTTGCAAAACATAGCAAATGCTTCCACAGCTGTGGAAAAGAAAGAAAATGATTAAAGCATTTCATGGGGTTTTATTTTATTTTATTTTGGACAAGCTTGATTGGGCCAGTGATTTTGTACTTTATTTCATTTTGTTTAGAAAAAAAGAAAAAGGTCATCAGAGAGTTCTTCAGTGTATTCAACAAGGAAAAGGACTTGGGAAAGCAGCTTTTCGTTTACAGAGGTTGCAAGTACAGTGGTTGGCATATTCAGAAAGAAAGGAAGCCAGTAATTTTTTCTCATGGATCTTTTATATTTTAACATAGGAATCAAATGTTACTTCTGTTTTACTTTGTGTTCCCATATAAGATGAGAGAGAACAGTAAATCCTAGGAGAGCTCACTCTGATAAAAAGACTCTTAAGAATTTGTGGACATAAACCTTTGAAATTCTATGTATCATAGTATCATATAATTACTGGTATTGTGAGTGGTGGTGGTTTAGTCGCTAAGTCGTGTCCGACTCTTGTGACCCCATGGACTGTAGCCCGCCAGGGTCCTCTGGCCATGCAATTTTCCAGGCAAAAATACTGTACTGAATTGCCATTTCCTTCTCCAGGGGATCTTTCTGACCCAGGAATCGAACCTGTGTCTCCTGCATTTCAGGCACATTCTTTACTGACTGAGTTATGAGGTATTGTGAGTACTTAGAGACAAAAACTTTTTTAATATCTTTCTGGTTTCTCTCTATGATAGCGCAACTCCAAAAATTCTTCAGCCTCCTGAGACTAAAATCCATTGATCCCAGTCACTCACTGACCCTTGTTCCTTTCAGCATCCCTCTCCTTCTTGCCCAATCGAAATTCCAGGAGCAGTCTCTATAATCCTTCCTTCACATGCATCTTCAACCCCTTTTCCCTGTTTCAACCACTCAGCTTTTCCTGGCAAAATACCAGTCCTGGTTAAATCCCATTCTCTATCTACTTGGGACTTGAATCCAGAGAAATAAATGGGGCTGAAAAAGCACACAAGAGCAAATGGGCTGGTAAGCAAGACAGACTGAACAGCCCCCTCACTTTGACTAAACTTTAGATAGGCTTCTCTCTAACACTATTAGGCTCCTGATCTCCCTGTTCTTAGGGTGTTTACTTCAGAAAATTTTCAAATGTAAATTCTCAATTTGCCTGTTTTGAGATACAGATCTTCTTCTAGGCTGATGATCTCCTGTTTTACAGCTCAGGAATGTCTTTCTCAAGGACTAAATAAGGACAAAAATCCTTCCTACCCAGGAAGGTAGAGCTAGGATGAAAATCAGGAAATATATAATCCCAAACCCCTCTCTCCTCGATGAATATTCTGCCCATTTATTTTCACACCTCATATAACCAACTTGCCAAAGAAACTCAGGGCAACTGCCCACCTGGGTCCTAGCTCTTCCCTTGAGAGCTTAATAACTCTTCACTTTTCTTTCTTGACTTCCATCTCATTTCTGAATTCTTTCTGCAATGAGATAAGAACCTACTCTGGGGCAACGCCCCTACTGGAATATTTTTCCACCACTCACTCCAGTGCTTTAAAAATTCTCCCATCCTTTGGTACAACCGAGTGGAGTCTGATCTACCTGTCTTCTCATACATCCTGGCTGAACTCTTTTTGCCTGTTTAATTGAGATTTGGGATTGGTAATGTCAAACAGTGCCTGAATGATGACTGGCAATCATACTGTGCCTTCCTAGTCCATTTCCTCTTCTACTTTTCTCATACCTTCTCTTCTGTCTTCAAACCTCTCAAACATCTGCCCCATAGTTGATGGTCTTGCTTTCTAGGTCACTGAGAAAATAGATGTCAGAACAGATTTGCCACAGAGCCAGCCACTCCATCAACCTCCCTACCTGCATAATTGCCCGGGTACGGTGCCTTCCTTGTTTCTATAGGCACCAGGGACCCTATACTCTTGTGTTCACTCAAGACACTACTTGTGTAAACCTCCTGCCTTTCTCCTGCTTCAGTATTTCCTGTGCTTTATAGGTGCAGAGAAAAAGAAGTAAGAGTGATACTTCCACGTTCACACATACAGTTACACGCATAAAATACTCATCTGCTAAAAAATACGTACCCAACCTGCTATTTCATGTTAGAAATTTGCTAATTTATATCTTCAGAGTAGCAGTGACTACAGTGGTGCTTATCACCAATTGAAATAAGAGATATATATGCCATCTCCCTGTCTTGGAAATCAAAGTAACAATATGTTTGCCACAGTAAAAAAATTTCCTTCTGCTATAGTTAAGTTCATTTTCACATTTCTAATTGTGTATAAATGTCAGATATGCTAAAGCTGCTTTTATTTGAAGCCAAATATATATCTCATCCCAGTGCTCAAAAAAATGTAAAAGGTCTCTGCAGTTTGTGACTTGTCATTGCACAGCTGTGATGGGTTGAGTCCCATCTCAAAAAGTTCAAGGACTAAAAACAATTACCTCTTCAAGGACATCAGCAAGCTTACTGAGGATCTCTTCAGGAAGGCTCTGGAATGTTGGAACGCTGAAAAACAATACAGAGATGATGCTGAAGGCATGTACTGCAGCTCACTTTTATAAATAAAACAGCAATATATCTGAATGAACATGCAAAAAGATTTCTTAACTAAGAATCTGCAGATGAAGATCATAGCAATAACTTAGGCATAATCTGATGACTAACAGGGGAAAGACATGATGTACAAGAAAGAATTGGAGGTTGGACAGAACTGAGTTCAAATTTCACTTGCATTTCCTTGTGTGACCTTGAATGCCTCAGTCACAACAGGGAGAAAACCACTCTCTCCCTTATCAGCCTGCAGTCACCAGATTCCTTCCAGTTCCATCACCCTCTCCAGGAACTCCGCCTACATATACATACTCTCTGTCTCCCCTTTCAACAGGCCAACTGCTACCCATCTTTTAAGACACAGCTCTACTGACAACACGTTCAGCACTACAAGCATGCATTCAGTAACACTGGAAGTTTCCCACTTTCATCAATCTCTCCCCAGCTAGATAAGGTCTGCCTATTATGATCTCTTTTATCCCTTTCTGCAATTGTAATTAGATTATTAGTCAGATATTTGCTACTGGCCATCCTCACTGCCAAAATCAAATGCCACAAAAATAAGACCTGTATCTATTTTGCTCAGTTCCTATATTTCTGGTGATTTGTTAATAACAACTCAAGAACATGTGTCGAATAAAGTTATGAAATGGATATACAAATGCTTCCTAGGACAGTTATAGGGATCAGATCAGACAGGATGGAGAAAAAATGTCCAGATTCATAGCAGTTCCTGAAAAATGTCTTCTCAGCTTCTTATTAGGGAAACTCATAGACCAGCAAGGAAATATTGAATTATGTTGGATATACAAATCAATGAAACTTATTTTCTATGGATAATGATAGCAGCTTTAAAAGAAAAAAAAAAAAACTCATTAACATAAAATTCTTGAAAATCCACTCCACTAGAAAATCTAACTGGGATGTGGAACTAAATTCTCATGTAACCCTATTTCAATCTTGAGTAGAGAAAAGACTATAAATGAGTGAATATACATTTGTATGTAAGGTATTTTATTAAAGACTGATCTTCAGATAAACTCAATCTTTAGGTAATCTGCTACAGAACAAACATATTTAAATGAGTTAGATGAGTTGGATGAGATTTATCTTTGGTTTGTTGCTAGAGGACAATGGTTTTGGCTTGATCAGAATAATACAATGTAAGAAGCCAGAACATAGTGTTTGGATATAAGCATGAAAGTTTTACTGTTAATTTGTCACTCTGATTCCCATTACTTAGTGTAAAGCCTATTGATAAAATCCTAAGGTTTTATGCAGAGGTAAAACAATTCATCCAGGACCATCTGTTCTACCAGATTTACTGCTATGGTCTGAGCCACGTGGGTTTTAATTTCCAGAAGGCAGTCTATTTCAGCAGCTGGATGAAATACATCAGAGAAAGAGAGGAAGACAGAGGAAGCTGTTTCCATGAGTTATGCAGGTTGAAAAAGCTAGTCCTTCCGTGTTCTTTTAATGAGCTATATATTTCAGTTTCTTCTGAGATGTAAGAATAATTAGAATATTTCTATCCCAGTGGGTATTTATGAAAAACACAAACTACAACTGAGTTTCCTCATTTTATTGTAATTGGCTGCCATCTTTAGAGAGCCCTAATACTTCTGTGCCAAGTCTATGTCAAGCCACTCTATATTTTCAATTTCATGAGCATTCTTAGTCATGAGAAAAAAAAAAATATTTGCATGACTATGTACCCACTAAAGAAAACAAAAACGTTAAGTTTTAGGAGGGCATTTTAATAAATTATTTTTTACAATTTTACTTCGTTTTTAAAAATTCAGCTTTATTTAGGTATAATTGACAAAAATGTAAGATATTTAAAGTGAAAACAGTGAAACAACTCCTCTCATCCAGTTAACCTAGTCAATTAACACATTTGTCACCTCGTATATTTATTCTTATGTACTTTTCAAACTTACAAGTTCTACTCTCTTTGTAAACTTCAGTTATACAGTATAGTGCTATCAACTATGGTTAGAAGCTGAAACTCTGTAATCTATTCCCCCTACTTCTCAGTCCCTGACAACTACTGTTCTATGTTCTTATGAGTTCTTCATTTAGATTCCACATATAGGTGATGCCGTGAAGTAATTTTCTCCCTCTGTCTAGCATAATGTCCTCAAGGTCACCCATGTAGTAGAAAACAAAATAGCTGGATTTCCTTCTAATGTATTATTTTATATTATACAATAATATTCCATTGTTTGTGTGTGTGTGTATGTACGTATATACACACATGGACTTCCCTGGTGGTTCAGTGGTAAAGAATCCCACTACAATGCAGGAAAAACAGGAGATGTGGGTCTGATCCCTCGATGGGGGAAGATCCTCTGGAGGAGGGCATGGCAACCCACTCCAGCATTCTTGCCTGAAGAATTCCATAGACAGAGGAGCCTGGTGGGCTACAGTCCACAGAGTCACAAAGTGTCAGACACAATTAAAGTGACTGAGCATGCACATATGTACACACACACACATGATCTTCACACACACACACACATACATATACATGATCTTTTACAATTTTAAATGCTTCAAAACATTCAGTGCCATTTATTACCAATAAAAATTAAGGATGATTTTAAAGAAGAAACACTAAAGAATTCTTGGTAACAATTTAAGCACTTTCAGATCTAACAAAATGGAAATCAATTAACAGGAAATAAACAGACTTATCAAAGAACCATTGTTATAGTCATCCCTGTTATAGCTAAAATAACTAGGATCTTGAGACTCTTGTAGAGGTCATAACACAGTACAGATAAGAAAGAAAAAGGAAGAACATTTTTATCTGAATGACTATCATGCTGATGACTTGTTGAGCTACCCACCCCACAGCGGGCTTCCCTGGTGTTTCAGATGATAAAAAATACACCTGCAATGCAGGAGACCTGGGTTCAATCCCTGAGTTGGGAAGATCCCCTGGAGGAGAAGGACATGGCAACCCACTCCAGTATTATTGCCTGGAGAATCTCCATGGACAGAGGAGCCTGGCGGACTACAGTCCATGGGTTGCAAAGAGTCAGACACGACTGAGTCACTAAGAACAGCAGAAGAGCATACTTCACAATAAAATTATTTTAAAATACCTGGTGTAAGTTTTAAAACCATGCCATATTCTTTTAATGACTTAGAAGTGAAGCAATAATATGAATAACCTTTGATTCAGTGACTTCATTTATTAACTAACTTTTTACTATGAAAAATGTCAAATAAATGGAAAGGCTGAAAGAAGAGCTCAAGAATCACCTGTATCCCCACCACCTAGATTAGCAACTGTTAACACTGTGCCATCTTTATCTGCCTTCAATCCATCTAACTTTATATGCATATTGATAAATAGGTTTACAGATATTTTTGATGATAATCTGAAAGCAAATTATAGGTTTCATGAAATTCCATCCCAAATATTTGAGCATACAGATGTAAAAATAAGAACAATTTAAAAATACTATTATGTTACTTCTGATATCATTTTGTGCCCAATTATTCAAAATTTAAAGAAAAGGAAACAAATTTTTCATGTAAACATGATAAAGTTTTTAAGCTTAAAATTGTTTGGTACACCTTTTCAAAGTGCAAATGAAGAAGCAAGTGAAGCACCTGACGGAATGAGCTACCAAACTGCATTGACTGGAGAAGTCACATCATCAGTTCAGTTCAGTCGCTCAGTCGTGTCCAACTCTTTGCAACACCATGAATCGCAGCACACCAGGCCTCCCTGTCCATCAACAACTCCCGGGGTTCACTCAGACTCAGGTCCATCAAGTCAGTGATGCCATCCAGCCATCTCATCCTCTGGCGTCCCCTTCTCCTCCTGCCTCCAATCCCTCCCAGCATCAGAGTCTTTTCCAATGAGTCAACTCTTCGCATGAGGTGGCCAAAGTACTGGAGTTTCAGCTTTAGCATCATTCCTTCCAAAGAAATCCCAGGGCTGATCTCCTTCAGAATGGACTGGTTGGATCTCCTTGCAGTCCAAGGGACTCTCAAGAGTCTTCTCCAACACCACAGTTCAAAAGCATCAATTCTTCGGCACTCAGCTTTCTTCACAGTCCAACTCTCACATCCATACGTGGCTATTGGAAAAACCATAGCCTTGACTAGACGGACCTTTGTTGGCAAAGTAATGTCTCTGCTTTTCAATATGCTATCTAGTTTGGTCATAACTTTTCTTCCAAGGAGTAAGCATCTTTTAGGAGGCCAAAAAATAAAGTCTTGGAGAACTGACTTTGCTGAATGACTGCTGGAGAAGCCAGTAAAAGAAATTATTGTACTGCCTCTTTTCAAAGACACTGTACTTTGCTGAATTAAAGATTTTGCTGCAACCACAAAGATGGGTGAAAATCTTGTCCACAGAGTTGCACTTTTGCCTTATAAATGGATTAATCAGGCATGGCGGGACTAGCTCTTTGGCTGCTATTCATTTGACATCAGAATCAACCAATCATTAAAGTTGACTGCATATGAATACTTGGTAATAAACACGAGTGGTGCTGAACTACATAGCTGGAATAACTTTTCAAGTGGAAGAACTATTGGAACTGAGTGGGGCCCTATGGAGCTCCATGGCATGGAGGTCTTTTTTTTGTCCCTGTTCCCTGTAGACAAAACTCATGACCTTTCTTGAGTTCCAAAGGGAAGTTTCTAACAGTTGCTCTTCAAGAAAATTGGAGACATCAAGGGAATATTTCATGTAGAGATAGGCACAATAAAGGAGAAAAATAGCAAGTATCTAATAGAGGCAGAAGAGATTAAGAAGAGGGGGCAAGAATACACAGAACTATACAAAAAAAAATCTTAATGACCTGGATAACCATGATGGTGTAGTCACTCATCTAGAGCCAGATATCCTGGAATGAGAAGTCAAGTGGACCTTTGGAAGCATTGCTATGAACAAAGCTAGTGGAGGTGATGGGATTCCAGCTGAGCTATTTCAGATCCTAAAAGATGATGCTGTGAAAGTGCTGCACTCAAGAAGATAGCACATTTGAAAAACTCAGCAGTGGCCACAGGACTGGAAAAGGTTAGTTTTCATTCCAATCCCAAAGAAGGGCAATGTCAAAGAGTGTTCTAACTAATGCACAACTGTGCTCATTTCACATGCTAGCAAGGTTATGCTGAAAATCCTTCAAGCTAGGCTTCAGCAGTACATGAACTGAAAACTTCCAGAGGTACAAACTGGGTTTAGAAAGGGCAGAGGAATAAGAGATCAAATTGCCAACATTCGTTGGAGCACAGAAAAGCAAGGGAATTTGAGAAGAACAATTAGTTCTGCTTCATTGACTACACCAAAGCCTTTGACTGTGTGGATCACAATAAACTGTAGAAAATTCTCAAAGAGATAAGGATACCAGATGACCTTAGTTGCCTCCTGAGAAGCCTATATGCAGGTCAAGAAACAACAGTTAGAACCAGACATGGCACAATGGACTGGTTCAAAATTGGGAAAGCAGTAAGTCAAGGCTATATATTGTCACCCTGCTTATTTAACTTCTATGCAGAGTACATCATACAAGATGCTAGACTGGAAGAATCACAAAGTGGAATCCAGATTGCTGGGAGAAATATCAACGACTTCAGATACATAGATGATAGCACCCTAATGGCAGAAACCAAAGATGAACTAAAGAGCCTCTTGATTAAAGTGAAAGAGGAGAGTAAAAAAGCTGGCCTAAAACTCAACATTCAAAAAACTAAGATCATGGCATCCAGCGCCATCACTTCATGGCAAATAGATGGGGGGGAAATGGAAGCAGTAAGAGACTTTATTTTCTTGGGCTCCAAAATCACTGCAGATGGTGACTGTAGCCATGAAATTAAAAGACACTTGCTCCTTGGAAGAAAAGCTATGACCAACCTAGACAGCATATTAAAAAGCAGAGACATTACTTTGCTGACAAAGGTCCATCTATGATTTTTCCAGTAATCATGTATGGATGTGAGATTTGGACCATAAAGAAGGCTGATCACTGATGAGTTGATGCTTTCAAACTATGGTCCTAAAGAAGATTCTGGAGAAGGCAATGGCACCCCACTGTAGTACTTTTGCCTGGAAAATCCCATGGATGGAGGAGCCTGGTGGGCTGCAGTCGATGGGGTCGCGAAGAGTCGGACACAACTGAGCGACTTCACTTTCACTTTTCACTTTCATGCATTGGAGAAGGAAATGGCAACCCACTCTAGTGTTCTTGCCTGGAGAATCTCAGGGACGGGGGAGCCTGGTGGGCTGCCGTCTATGGGGTCGCACAGAGTCAGACATGACTGAAGGGACTCAGCAGCAGCAGCAGCAAAAAAGATTCTTGAGAGTCCCTTGGTCAGCAAGGAGATCCAACCAGTCGATCTTAAGGGAAATCAACCCTGGATATTCCTTAGAAGGATTGAAGCTCTAATACTGAAGGTAAAGCTCTAATACTTTGGTTACGTGACTTGAAGAGTTGACTCACTGGAAAAGACCCTGATGCTGGGGAAGACTGAAGGCAAGAGAAGAAGGGGGCAACAGAGGATGAGACAGTTGGATGGCATCACCAACTCAATGGTCACGAGTTTGAGCAATCTCTGAGAGATAGTGAAGGACAGAGAAGCCTGGCATGCTGCAGTACATTGGGTACAAAGAGTTGTACAGGACAACAACAATAATCAAGAGAGAAGCAGCCAGGAAAACACCAGAGGCAAAATTAAAGGGACCAGAGAAGACCATCAAGATTAGGAGATCAAAGGATTAAAGGCACGCAAGCCCTGTGTGTGTTAAGTCGCTTGTGCGACCCCATGAACTGTAACCCACTAGGCTTCTCTGTCCATGGGATTCAACAGGCAACAATGTGGGTTGCCATGCTCTCCTCCAGGCTCCCCACACACCTAAATCTTGTCAGAGATCCCACCCTTGGACCATTGTTATAAATCCCCTCATCAAATCCTCTGGGCGTTGTGACACATAGTTGTTTCAGGCAGGAACCCACTTTGTCCCCCTTTTTCCAGCAAAGTAATAAAGCTATCCCTTTCTACTTCATCTAAAACTCTGTCTCCAAGGTTCAATCTGGCACTGGTAAACAGAGAGTTGAGCTTTCAGCATTATTATGTTGCACTGGTGGTGCAAAAGCAAAGCCCCCGCAACACAAATTACGGCAGTGACACCAAGTATGTGTGTGCTAAGTCACTTCAATCATGCCCAACTCTTTGCAACCCTATGGACTGTAGCCCACCAGGCTCCTCTATCCATGGGATTCTCCAGGCAACAATGCAGAAGTGGGTTCCCATGCCCTCCTCCAGGGGATCTCCCCAACCCAGAGATTGAACTAGAGTCACGTTATGTGTCTGGAGGTTCCACCGAGACTTGAACTTGGATCACTGGATTCAGAGTCTAGAGTGCTAATCACTACACCATGGAACCCTCGTGTACTAGTCATCATTATATTCTTATACTCACATTATATCCTTTACTCACTATATATGGAATATCAAGTATAGTAGTCAGTATAGTCTTATACACACAGAAAAAATTGATAAAGTAAAAACCTAGTTTTACTTTAAACTGTTTTGGTGAAACATAGTTATTAATTGTATTGAATTTTAACCCTTGAGTACACTTCGTTTTAATATTCTATATGACAAAATGGCAAACATACAGAAAGTGTCTCTGCTGCTTACTGAAGTAAAATGGTTTTCTCAAGAAAAATCCCTTGTATAATTGCTGTAGTTGCAAGCTGAATTAGCCACTTTCTTATACAACATAAGTTTTTACTAGGCAAAAACCATAAACTGTGCTTATTCAGACTTGAGTATTTGGCAGATAATTTTCCCAAAAAAAAACAAAGTGAGACTGTGACTTCAAGGGAAACAACTGCTAGCGTTTGCTGCCAATAATAAAATTCTAAGTTTCAAATGAAAGCTCAAACTTCAGAAAACTTTTATCTGCCACTATGGGCTTAACGATTTTCTAATAATTGAATACTTTTTTGATGGGATCATTGGTGAATGTTGATATTAACAAATGTGATTCTTTTGGTATCATAAATTTTATAATTTCTGAACCAGTATTTTCCAGATGACTAATGTATGATGTTACAAGGTCATGCAGGGAAAGAGCTATTCCAAGTACAAGATGGGTAAACAGATTACAATTTAATAAAGTATGAAAAGTTCATTGATATGGTTTCAGATTTCACATTACAACTAAGTTGTAAGAAAGTACCCTTTGCTGGGCTTTGGTGTAGTGTCAAATAAGAATGTCCACTGTTATCTGAAAAGGCCATTAATATACTCTTCCCTTTTTATGCTCCACATCTTTGTGAGGCTGGTTTTTTTAAATACTTGAACAAAAAAACCCAGAAATTCAACAGATTGAATAATACTGAAGCAGATATGAGAATGCGCTGTCTTCTAAGGCAGATACTGACAGACTTGCAAAAATATAAAAATCGTTTCTTTTCACTGTTTTTTGTTTGTTTTGGAAAATGTTTTCATTAAAATAGGTTATATTAATATGTGAAAAAAATTAAAGTTTTAGTCACTCAGTCATGTCTGACTCTTTGTGACCCCATGGACTATACAGTCCATGGAATTCTACAGGTCAGAATACTGGAGTGGGTACCCTTTTCCTTCTCCAGGGGATCTTCACAACCCAGGTTTCAAATCTAGGTCTCCTGCATTGCAAGCGGATTCTTTACCAGTTGAGCCACAAAGGAGGCCCAAGAGCTTATCCCCATCTTCCCAAACCAGGGTTTGAATCCAGGCCTCCTGCACTGCAGGTAAATTCTTTACTGTCTGAACCACCAGGGAAGACCAAGGTAATATGTGTTATTATTTTTTTGCCCCAAGAATTTTTGTTTGAGTATTTTGTTTGCAACACACTACATTGGAGGAGAAAGAGGCTGAGGATCTCAAAGACACAGAGTTAAAACCACATTTCCCACAGAACTTTGGAACAGCTATGAAGGGGCGTGTGATAAGATTCCCAAGACAAAAAGTAGTACAGAGGTTTCTACAAAGTGATACAAAGCTCAGTTACAAATACATATTCTGGAATTCAGAAACTGATACCTCTCTTAATGAAGGAAAACATTATAGCAAAAAAGAAAAAGTGGTATGCTGAATGAGGAGACAAATCAACAAGCAAAAAGCTTCTAATATTTTGAAAGAAAAACTTCAAAGACAAGTGCTCATTACAATCCATAAGATAAAATCAGTTATTTGGTAGGACTGTCACAAATCTACACACATTTTTTAATTAATTTTTTTAACTGCATCCTATGAGGGTATACTTAGTATTATAGGAAACTGACTTTGTTTCACAGTTACTATATACCAAATTTATATTTCTGAACTTTTTTTAATTACTTAGTAAATACATTTTTTAAAAATATGCTTATTTTTAACTCAATATAGTCAACATCAATAAATAATACCCACATGAGATTTGGAAAGAGTAGACTTAACAGAGGTGGTAAGAAGGGGTTGAGCTCTGCTATATTTGGGGAGTAGAAACAACATGATTTCTTAGAAGGCTAAATGTGGGATAAGAGATAGAGGAGACAAGGATGACTGTACAATGGGAAGGAGCATATAAATGCAGGTTAAATGTTTTTCACATTGAATAAGCAATTTTTTTTTAACCTACTCAGTAGCAAAGTGTTTGATTTTATCAGAAGATCTCAGTTTTTAAATATAACCAGAGAGCATCAGATATATTTTATTTATTTTTATTTTTTATTATAAATTTATTTATTTTAATTGGAGGCTAATTACTTTACAATAATGTATTGGTTTTGCCATATATCAACATGAATCTGCCATGGGTATACACGTGTTCCCCATCCTGAACCCCC
Organism: Bison bison bison; assembly: GCF_000754665.1. Taxonomy (NCBI): domain Eukaryota; kingdom Metazoa; phylum Chordata; class Mammalia; order Artiodactyla; family Bovidae; genus Bison; species Bison bison. The sequence continues at coordinate 2,073,279 of NW_011491028.1, read as the reverse complement.
CTCCCACCTCCCTCCCCGTATCATCCCTCTGGGTCATCCCAGTGCACCAGCCCCAAGCATCCTGTATCATGCATCGAACTTGGACTGGCGATTCATTTCATATATGATACTATACATGTTTCAATGCCATTCTCCCAAATCATCCCACCCTCTTCCTCTCCCAATAAACACTTCAAGTGTTTATATCTCTTCAATAAACACTTCAAGAATGTCCTAACCTAGAACAAGACATACAGAGTTATATTAATTATTTTTGGGTAGCATTTGGAAAACAATAGCCTCTTCATTATGACATGAGAAATCAGCCTTGTATTTAGTTTAATGACAAGAAAATTGACACATATTGTTTATTTCAGGCTTCCTACAGTTCATACTAACTAAATACATGCAGATGTATCTGGCTTACCAAAGAAAT
>NW_011491028.1:2068282-2072764 GCF_000754665.1 Bison bison bison | reverse complement strand
TTAATTGGAGGCTAATTACTTTACAATAATGTATTGGTTTTGCCATATATCGACATGAATCTGCCACAGGTATACACGTGTTCCCCATCCTGAACCCTCCTCCCTCCTCCCTCCCCATACCATCCCTCTGGGTCGTCCCAGTGCACCAGCCCCAAGCATCCAGTATCGAGCATCAAACCTGGACTGGCGACTCATATACGTTTCATATATGATATTATACGTATTTCAATGCCATTCTCCCAAATCATCCCACCCTCTCCCTCTCCCACAGAGTCCAAAAGACTGTTCTATACATCAGTGTCTCTTAATTGAAAGAATTAAAGTAAGCGTCCTTCTTAATCTTACAGGTATCTAATCTTTACCCTTAGTAAGCTCAGCAAAAGGTTTTCTGCCCTCAACATACTTTTTTCTCTTAGTTGAATCATTTGGCATTGATCTTGGTTCATTCTATTATTCAAGCCTTAAAACTCGTCTTTCTCTACCCCCTTCCTCATTTCCCACCCAAATATACTTCAGATTTATTTTATATCAGCAGCATTTAGTCCTTATCACACAATGGCTCCAACCCTTTAATAGTTGCCTATCATCTTGCAGCAGATAATAAAAATTAGAATTTTTTTTCCTGCATGTAAGAATACTTTAGGTAAAACAAACCATTATAGAGACATGAGGCATAATTTTACTCTCTGTGTGATAAATATAAACTCCTTACCTAGGAAGACTCTATAGTGACTAAGCATATGTACTTTAGAATAAAAGAGAACAGCTGAATTAGGCTCTGCTACTAATTATCAGCTATGCTTTTAATAATTAAACTTCACTAGGTTTCAGCCTCCTTAGATTAAAATAAAAGGGAATAATACCACCTACTGCATAGGTCAGTGGTAAAAATAAGCTAGATGGTAGGTATAAGACATTAAAAATGTACCTGGCACATAGTACATTTGCACCCACCAAGACCCTGATGCTGGGAAAGATTGAAGGCAGGAGGAGACAGGAACCACAGAGGATGAAATGGTTGGATGGCATCACCTACTCAACGGACACGTTTGAGCAAGCTCTGGGAGACGGTGAAGGACAGGAAGCATGGAGTGCTGCAGTCCATGGAGTCGCAAAGAGCTGCACGCAACTGAGCGACTGAACAACAGCAGCAACAACAGAGATGCATTTTTTTCTGTCCTAAATGTTAGCGTTATTTAACACATTTAATGATTCAAACAAACTTTCTAATGCATCAGAAATGAATCTTAATGTAGACTCAGGAGTGCTGACAAGATCCATGTCTTCATTTTCTTAAAGCAAATTATATTTGGAGTATCAACCCTTGTTTTTTAATGAGCTATTTAATCACATTCATTGTTTAGCTCTTCTTCAGGGTCATACCTGAACCCAGGGGGCATGTCATGCCCAGAAGGTAGGGGATAAAGTCTCTTATTTCTCTGCTACTATGGTCATAAAGAGCCCTTGAAGTCACATCTCTATGTTTTTTTTTCGCCCACAGAGGAGGAAGGAATCCTTTGGTCAAGCTAGGAACTCTGGTGCTTCCCCTTCACCTCCTTAGGCACGCCCATGCAGAGGAACCCACTTTTGGGGAAAAAATGTATATGTGTGCATGTGTACATATATATATGTGTATATATGTGTATATGTGTGTATACATATATATGTGTGTGTGTGTGTATAAGATCCTCCCCCTTATCTTTTGACCCCAGATAATTCTTTATAGTCTCTTTATATGAATTTAGGCTTTAAAAATAGATAGGCATTATCTTTTAGAAGTTTCTAGAACTGAGCAAAAACGGAGATTAAAAAAAAACATGCAAAGACCTTATGACACTGCCTAAAAAGGTGTAATATAGGGGGAAATATTTCAATAATTTATACCTGAATAAACTATCTTCCAGATCCCCTCATTTCAGGACCCTGATTCCCCATGCGAGCACCATCCACTACAACCAACCTTTCCCCACACACAATGCAGCCACCTTCATGTAAACACTTGGACACAGAGTTGGGTAAAATGGCAGGGAAGGAAGAAAAGATCTGGGAAGAGGTTTCTAAACAGCTAGAAATGAGCTCGGGCCATTTGGGAAGAAAATTCCAAGATGCTGATCTTGGCATGTGGATTAGGAAGGTCAGAGCACATCCTCTTGGCTCCTCACTAACAGCATGGGCGTACCCAAAAGAAATCAGAGAGGAGTCCTTAAAAAGTAAATAATTCAGAGGTAGGCAGCTCCTAGAATGGTACCAGTTCCTCTTCCCTAGTTATCCATTCTCTTCTTGCTCTTACTGAGTGCTGCAGCCAGACACTGCCTTTCCCTACATAAGCCTAAGCCAAATGCATTTTGTTATGTAAACTCTTCAGGTACATTCTCCACATCTATTTATTCACTCGCAATGTCTCCATTTAAATAATTAATGGTGGCATAAAATTTAAATTTTTTTTTCAATGATTAAAAAGAGAAAAATCTATGAAACCATTATCTCTGCTACTCTCATTAAGATAAGAGTTATATTCTCATCAATTAGGTATCTTTAACATCACCATAACTCTAGGAGTATGTGCAGAAGATAGGCAAATCACTTTAGCTCAGTGAATCTTCTCACATTTTCATCTGTAACACAGATATAACAATTTGAGGCTGAATAATCATGGGGTGGCTAAGAGTCGGACACGACTGAGTCGGACATGACTGAGCGACTTCACTTTCACTTTTCACTTTCATGCATTGGAAAAGGAAATGGCAACCCACTCCAGTGTTCTTGCCTGGAGAATCCCAGGGACGGGGGAGCCTGGTGGGCTGCCGTCTATGGGGTCCCACAGAGTCGGACACAACTGAAGCGACTCAGCAGCAGCAATCTTAAACAAACACCATTAAATAATATGAGAGAATGTATGTGAAATTGCTTTTCAAATTAAAGCCCTAGACAAATATCAGTGGTCAAGTTTCATGTTAAAATAACAAAAATCCTAAAAGTATTATTTTGAAAACCATCCTCTAAAACTACGTTATAGTCAACTATAAACTTTTAGATTTGATTATAAAGTTTTCAATTCTGCAGATTCATTTTCTAAAGCAACTGTCAACCTCTTAGGCCAGATCCTTGCTCAAAATGTCCTAGGTCAGTTTCCAAATTAAAAAAAAAAATCAGGTTAAATAAGTTATGTACTGAGATCCAAGAAATCAATGAATAATTATAAATTACAATAAAATATACACAACAAATATATAATTTTAAGTGCACAGTGCAATGGCACTAAGAACATTCACATTGTTGTACAACCATCACCACTATCCACCTACAGAACACGTTCGTCCTCCCAAACTGAAATGCTGCACCCATTAAAAAATAACTCTTCATCTCTCTCCTTCTAGCCTCTGGCAGCCACCATTCTACTCTTTGATTCTATGAATTTCAGTATTTTAGATATCTTATATAGGTAGACTCATGTAGCATTTTTCTTTCTGTTGACTTATTTCACTGAACATAATGTCCTCAAGGGCCATCCATGTTGCATATTTCAGATTTTCCTTCTTTTTCTAGGTTGAAGAGTATTCCATCACACACACACACACACACACACACGAGTATATATATAGATATCACAGTTTATCTATACACTCATTGATTGACAGATATTTAGGTTGTTTCTACATCTCTGCTATTGCGAATAGTACCACAGTAAACACAGGAATGCCAGTATCTCTTAAAAGATCCTGATTTCAATTCTTCCCAATACATATCCAGAAATGGGATTGCTGGATCATACGGAGGCTCTATTTTGATTTTTTGAGGAAACTCTATATTGTTTTGCACAGTAGCTGTACCATTTTGCATCCCTTCAAACAGTGTGCAAAAGTTTCAAAAGTTTCAATTTCTCCATATCCTCATGAACACTTTTTTTTTTTTTTTAATAACAGCCATTCTAACAGGATGAAGTGAAATCTCACTGTGGTTTTATCAGTCTTTGAATTCCCACATATTTATGTAAACTTCTTTAAGATTCAGCTGAAGGACAAACCCTTGAGAAATGGTTCCTGGCAACTTCCTTTCTCTATCTAAGTAGGTATCTTGCCTAAATAGCACCTACACTTTTACTTTGCTGCTGCTGCTGCTAAGTCGCTTCAGTCGTGTCCGACTCTGTGCGACCCCATAGACGGCAGCCCACCAGGCTCCCCCGTCCCTGGGATTCTCCAGGCAAGAACACTGGAGTGGGTGTTAATATATTTGCCTTCTCAAAATAATGTATAAACTCTGTGAAAGCCCTATAGTATAGTAACTACGAGCATGGATTTTAGAATCATAAAATAAAAAGATAATTTTGAAACCCAGTGCCTCCACTTCCTGGCTATGTAACTATGGGCAAGTTATTTAACACCAGAAAGTTCATATTCCTTAGTCAGGGAATGAAAACAACAAAATCTAGCTCTTGGAGCAGAGTGTTAATAAATAAATATATATATATATATATATATATAT
>NW_011491028.1:2063990-2068182 GCF_000754665.1 Bison bison bison | reverse complement strand
ATATATATACATAAATGTGGTCCTTGGTGTGAGTTCTTTTGGAGGTCGCCATTAGCCCTACTATAGAGCCTCTGGACTCCAGGGATGGATCAACTCAGGCAAAACAACTAACAGCGAATGAGAACAGGACCGCTTATCAGCACACAATTTGACTAAACTTTTACTGTACATTGTCTTGCCTACCAGAGAAAGACCCAGTTTTACCCACTGCCAGTTCCTCCCATCAGGAAGCTTGCACAAGTCCCTTAGCCTCTTCTACCAGAGAGCAGACAGGAAAATCAAGAATTGAAATTCTGCAGCTTCAAAGACCATGATCATAGAAAGTTAATAAAAATGAAATGCAGAGGATTATGTTCCAGATGAAGAACAAGATAAAACCGAAGAAAAACAACTAAATAAAACGGAGATAGACAATCTTCCTAATAGAAGCTGAATGTATTAAGAAGAGGTGGCAAGAATACACAGTAGAATGATACAAAAAAAGTCTTAATGACCCAGATAACTATGATGGTATGTCACTCACCTACAGACAGACAACCTGGGATACAAAGTCAAGTGGACCTTAGGAAGCATCACTATGAACAAAGTTAGTGGAGGTGATGGAATTCCAACTGAGCTATTTCAAATCCTAAAAGATAATGCTGTGAAAGTGCTGCACTCGATATGCCAGCAAATTTGAAAAATTCAGCAGTGGCACAGGACTGGAAAAGGTCAGTTTCACTCCAATCCCAAAGAATGACAATGTCAAAGAATGTTCAAACTACCACACAACTGCACTCATCTCACACACTAGCAAAGTAATGCTCAAAATTCTCTAAGCCAGGCTTCAAAAGTATGTCAACCGAGAACATCCAGATGTTCAAGCTGGATTTAGCAAAGGCAGAAGAACCAGAGTTCAAATTGTCAACATCTGTTGGATCACAGAAAAAGCAAGAGAGTTCCAGAAAAACATCTATTTTTGTTTTATTGTGCTAAAGCCTTTGAAAGTGTGGATCATAATAAACTGTGGAGAATTCTTCAAGAGATGGGAATACCAGACCACCTTACCTGCCTCCTGAGAAACTTGTATGCAGGTCAAGAATCAACACTTAGAACCAGACATGCAACAATGGACTGGTTTCAAATTGAGAAAGTAATACATCAAGGCTGTATATTGTCTTGCTGCTTATTTAACCTATATGCTGCATACATCATGCGAAATATTGGGCTGGATGGAGCACAAGCTGGAATCAAGATTGCCAGGAGAAATATTAATAACTTCAGATATGCAGATGACACCACCCTTATGGCAGAAAGTGAAGAGGAACTAAAGAGCCTCTTGATGAAAAGAAAGAGGAGAGTGAAAAAGCTGTCCTAAAACTCAACATTCAAAAAACAAAGATCATGGCATCTGGTCCTATTACTTCATGACAAATATATGGGAAACAATGGAAACAGTAACAGACCTTATTTTCTTGGGTTCCAAAATCACTGCAGGTGGTGACTGCAGCCATGAAATTAAAAGAAACGCTTACTCCTTGGAAGAAAAGCTATGGCAAACCTAGACAGCATATTAAAAAGCAGAGACATTTACTTTGCCAGCAAAGGTCCATATATTTAAAGCTATGGTTTTTCTAGTAGTCATGTATGGAGATGAGATTTGGACCATAAAGAAAGCTGAGCCCTGGAGAATTGATGATTTTGAACTGTGGTGTTGGAGAAGACTCTTGAGAGTCCTTTGGACTGCAAAGAGATTAAGCCAGTCAGTCCTAACGGTTATCAGTCATCATTCATTGGAAGGACTGATGTTGAAGCTGAAGCTCCAATACTTTGGCTACCTGATGAAAAGAACTGACTCACTGGAAACCTGATGCTGGGAAAGATTGAAGGCAGGAGGAAAAGGATATGACAGGATGAGATGTTTGGATGGCATCACCATCTTGATGGACATGACTTTGTTCAAGCTCCGGGATTTGGTGAGGGACAGGGACGCCTGGCGTGCTGTGGTTCATGAGGTTGCAAATAGTCGGACGTGACAGAGCAACTGAGCTGAACTAAGACAACCTTCCAGAATTGTAATTCAGAATAACGATAGTAAAGATGATACAGGATCTTGGAAAAGGAATGGAGAAGATGAAAGAAATGTTTGTCAAAGACCTAGATGAACTAAAGGACAAACAGAGATGGATAAAACACTCAGAGGAGTTAATAATAGAATAACTGAAGCAGAAGTACTGATAAGTGACTTATAAAATGGAATGGTAAAAATCACTGCTGCAAAACAGAATATAGAAAAAAGAATGAAAGGAATGAAGACACTCTAAAGAGCTCTGGGGCAACATTAAGCAGAACAACATTAACAGTATAGGGGTCCCACAGGGAGAAGAGAGAGAGAAAGAACCCGAGAAAATATTGGAAGGGATAAATGCTGAAAAATTCCTTAACGTGGGAAAAGAAATAGTCAAACAAGTCCAGGAAGCACAGAGTCCCAGGCAAGAAAAACACAAGGAGGAACACACTGAGACATATAGTAATCAAACTGGCAAAAGTTAAAGACAAAGATAAAATATTAAAAGCAACAAGGGAAAAACAACAAATAACATACAAGGGAACACTCAAAAGGTTATAAGCTTATTTCTCAACAGAAACTGTACAAGCCAGAAGAGAATGGAACAATATATTTAAAGTGATAAAGAGAACTTATAACTAGGAATACCCTAGACAGCAAGACTTTTGTCCAGATAGGAAAAAGAAATCAAAAGCTTTACAGACAAGCAAAAATTAGGAGAATTCAGCATCACCAAACCAGCTTTACAAAAAATGCTGAAGGAACTTCTCTAGGCAAGGAACACAAGAGAAGGAAAAGACCTACAAAAAATAAACCACAAACAATCAAGAAAATTACAGTGGGATCACAAATTAGTATCTAAAATATAAATGGATGAAATGCACCAACAAAAGATATAGACTGGCTGGGTGGATACAAAAACAAGACCTGTATATATGCTTTCTACAAGAGACCCACCTCAGACCTAGAGACTAAGAGCTGGACACTTAGAGACCGAAACTAGAGATGGGAGATGGTATTCCATGCCAATGGAAATCAGAAATAAGCTAGAATAACAATACTGGTAGCAGAAAAAACAATTCTTTAAAACAAAGATTGTCCTAAGAGATGAAGAATACTATGTAATGATTCATGGTCCAAACCAAGAAAAAGATGTAACAATTTTAAGTATATATGCACCCCACACAGGAGTACCTCAATATGTAAGGCTAAAATTATCCACAATAAAGGAAGAAACTGACAGTAACACAGTAACAGTGGGGAAGTTTAACACCCCACTTTCGTCAATGGGCAGATGATCAAAACAGAAAATTAATAAAGTAATAATGGCCTTAAATGACACTTTGGACTAGTTGGACTTAATTGATAATTTATACAGCATTGTATCCAAAGGCAGCAGACTACACATTCTTCTGAAGTGCCCCTGGAACATTCTTCAGGATTGACCACATGCTGGACCCAGGGTGAGCCTTAGTACATTTAAGAAAATTGAAATCATATCAAATATCTTTTTGGATTATAACACTATGAGGTTAGAATAAATCACAAGAAAAAAGAAAGCTATAAAAACCATGAACACATGGCAGCCAAACATTATGCTACTAAATAACCAATGGATCATTGAAGAAATCAAAGAGGAAAAAAAAAAAAAAAAAAAACTAGAGAAAAATGAAAATGAAAGCACCTATGTGCTTTCTCAAAGTCCAAAACCTATGAGATGCAGCAAAAGCAGTTCTAAGAGGGAAGTTTATAGCAATACAGTCTCACTTCAAGAAACAAGAAAAATCTCAAATAAACAACCTAACACTATACCTAAAACAACTAGAGAAAGAACAAATAAAATCTAAAGTTAGTAGAAGGGAAGAAATCATAAAGAGAAATAAATGAAATACAAAGAAAATGATTGCAAAGATCAATGAAACCAAAAGCCAGTTCTTTGAAAAGATAAATAAAATTGATAATCTTTAGCTAGACTCATCAAACAAAAACAAAAAAAAGTGGACTCATATCAGTAAAACTAGAAATGAAAAAGAAGTTACAACTGCCTCCACAGAAATACAAAGGATCATAGTAGACTACTATGAGCAATTGTGTGTCAATAAAATGAACAACCTGGAAGAAATGGACAAATTCTTATAAAAGTAC
>NW_011491028.1:2061804-2063272 GCF_000754665.1 Bison bison bison | reverse complement strand
CATTCATACATGACCACTGGAAAAACGTTAGCTTTAACTAGATGGACGTTTGCTGGTAAAGTAATGTCTCTGATTTTTAATAAGCTGTCTAGTTTGGTCATAACTTTCCTTCCAAGAAGTAAGTGTCTTTTAATTTGATGGCTACAGGCACCATCTGCACTGATTTTGGAGCCCCCCAAAAATAAAGTCTGTCACTGTTTCCATTGTTTCCACATCGATTTTCCATGAAGTTATGGGACCAGATGCCATGATTTAAGTTTTCTGAATGTTGAGTTTTGTTTTTATATATATATACATAAGACATCTTTTTAATCCATCAGATAATTACACAGACTATGAGGACGTTTTGGCAACTACTATAAAACATTGTCCTCTGGTGTTGAGGTAGTTCCATATTTATTTATTTATTTATTTTTCTTTTTTTTGTTGTTGATATTATTTTTATTTTATTTTATTTTTTAACTTTACAATATTGTATTGGTTTTGCCATATATCAACATGAATCTGCCACAGGTATACATGTGTTCCCCATCCTGAACCCCACTTCCTCCTCCCTCCCCGTACCATCCCTCTGGGTCATCCCAGTGCACCAGCCCCAAGCATCCAGTCCCATGAATGTTGAGTTTTAAGTCAACTTTTTAACTCTCCTCTTTCACTTTTAACAAGAGGCTCATTAGTTCTTCTTTGCTTTCTGCCATAAGTATGGTGTCAGATGATCCTAAAGATGATACCAGAAAACATCTAGAACTCAATGAATCTGGGAAGGTTGCAGGTTACAAAATTAATACACAAAAATCTGTTGCATGTCTATGCACTTACAATAGAAGGTGGGAAAGAGAAATTCAAGAAACAATTCCATTTACCATTGTATCAAAAACAATAAAATATTTAGGAATAAACCTACCTAAGAAGATAGAAGACCTGTACTCTGAAAATTATAAAACACTAATGAAAGAAATCAAAGACATGAACAGATAGAAATACATACCATATCTGTAGATTGGAAGAATCAATACTGTCAAGATGACTATACTACCCAAAGCAATCTACAGATTCAATGCAATCCCTATCCAATTACTAAGCCTTTTTTCAGAGCACTAGAACAAAAAATCTTAAAATCTATATGGAGACACAAAAATCCCAAATAGCCAAAGCATTTTTGAGAAAGAAAAACAGAGCTGGAGGAAGTAGGTTCCTTGGTTTCAGACTATACTACAAAGCTACAGTCAGCAAAACAGTATGGTACTGGCAGAAAAACAGAATTATAGATCAATAATCAATAAACCGGGGAAAATTCTGAAAGAGATGGGAATACCAGACCACCTGACCTGCCTCTTGAGAAATCTGTATGCAGGTCAGGAAGCAACAGTTAGAACTGGACATGGAACAACAGACTGGTTTCAAATAGGAAAAGGAGTACGTCAAGGCTGTATGTTGTCACCCTGCTTATTTAATTATATGCAGAGTA
>NW_011491028.1:2059364-2061657 GCF_000754665.1 Bison bison bison | reverse complement strand
TCCCTTGATGAAAGTGAAAGTGGAGAGGGAAAAAGTTGGCTTAAAGCTCAACATTCAGAAAACGAAGATCATGGCATCTGGTCCCATCACTTCATGGCAAATAGATGGGGAAACAGTGGAAACAGTGTCAGACTTTATTTTTTGGGCTCCAAAATCACTGCAAATGGTGATTGCAGCCATGAAATTAAAAGACGTTTACTCCTTGGAAGGAAAGTTATGACCAACCTAGATAGCATTTTCAAAAGCAGAGACATTACTTTGCCAACAAAGGTCTGTCTAGTCAAGGCTATGGTTTTTCCTGTGGTCAAGTATGGCTGTGAGAGTTGGACTGTGAAGAAAGCTGAGAGTTGAAGAATTGATGCTTTTGAACTGTGGTGTTGGAGAAGACTCTTGAGAGTCCTTTGGACTGCAAGGAGATCCAATCAGTCCATTCTAAAGGAGATCAGTTCTGTGTGTTTTTTGGAAGGACTGATGCTGAACCTGAAACTCCAGTACTTTGGCCACCTCATGCAAAGAGTTGACTCATTGGAAAAGACCCTGATGCTGGGAGGGATTGAGGGCAGGAGCAGAAGGGGACGACATAGGATGAGATGGCTGGATGGCATCACCGACTCAATGGACATGAGCTTGAGTGAACTCCGGGAGTTGGTGATGGACAGGAGGGCCTGGCGTGCTGCAATTCATGGGGTCACAAAGAATTGGACACAATTGAGTGACTGAACTGAACTGACTGAATAGGAACAGGATAGAAAACCCAGAAATAAACCCATGCACCTATGGTCAATTAATCTATGACAAAGGAGGAAAGGCTGCATAATGTTGGAAAGAGCCTCTTCAATAAATGGTGCTTACAAAACTGGATAGCTATATGTTAAAAGAAAAAAAAAAAGTGAAATTAGATCATTCTTTAACACCACACAAAAAATAAGCTCAAAATGGATTAGAGACATAAATGTGAAACTGGGCACTAGAAAACTCTTAAAAGGAAATAGGCAGAACAATATCTTTTTTGATCCATCTTCCAGATTAATGGAAATTAAAATAAACAAATGGGACCTATTTAAACCCAAAAGGATTTGTTCAGCAAGGGAAACAATAAAAAAGACAAGCCACATTTTGGGAGAAAAGTTTGCAAATGATGTGACCAACAAGGGATTAGTCTCCAAAATTTATAAATAGCTCATGACACTTAACATAATCAAAACAAATAACCCAATCAAAAAGTGAGAAGATGACCTAAATAGATATTTCTTCAGAAAAGATATACAGCCATCCAAGAGACATGTGAACATCACTGGTGGGAATGTAAATTGGTACAGGCACTATGGAGAACAGTATGCTGCTGCTGCTGCTAAGTCGCTTCAGTCGTGTTGGACTCTGTGCGACCCCACAGACGGCAGCCCACCAGGCTCCCCCGTCCCTGGGATTCTCCAGGCAAGAACACTGGAGTGGGTTGCCATTTCCTTCTCCAATGCATGAAAGTGGAAAGTCAAAGTGAAGTCGCTCAGCCGTGTCCGACTCTTAGCTACCCCATGGACTGTACCCTACCAGGCTCCTCCGTCCATAGGATTTTCCAGGCAAGAGTACGGCCATTGCCTTCTCCGGGAGAACAGTAGGAGGGTTCCTTAAAAAAAACTAAAAATGGAAGTGCCATAGGACTCTGTAATCTCACTCCTGGGCATATATCAAAAAAAAAAAAAAAAAATCCAAAAGGATACATGCCCCCAGTATTCATTCCAGCACTGTTTACAATAGCCAAGACAGGGAAACAACCTAAATGTCCATTGACAGAGAAATGGATGAAGACTATGTTGTACGTATACACAATGGATTACTACTCAGACATTAAAAAGAATGAAATAATGCCATTTGCTTAAACATAGATGAACCTAGAGACTGTAATACTGAGTGACGTAAGTCTGACAGAGGAGAAGAAATATCAAACAACATCCCTTATACGTGCAATCTAAAAAGAAATGACACCAATGAACTCACAAGACAGAAACAGACTCACAGTCTTAAAGAGCAAGCTCGGGTTGCTGGGTAAGAAAAACGAGGGGAAGTGATAGTTAAGGAGTTTGGGATGGACGTGTACACACTGCTGTACTTCAGGGCGATAACCAACAAGGGCATACTGTACGGCACATGAAACCCTGGTCAACATTATGTGGGAGCCTGGAAAGGAGGGGAGTTTGCAGGGAGAACACACACATGTATTTGTATGGCTGAGTCCCTTTGCTGTTCACCTGAAATTATTATAACATTGTTAATCGGCTGCTGCTGCTGCTGCTGC
>NW_011491028.1:2057743-2059264 GCF_000754665.1 Bison bison bison | reverse complement strand
CCTGGGATTCTCCAGGCAAGAATACTGGAGTGGGTTGCCATTTCCTTCTCCAATGCATGAAAGTGAAAAGTGAAAGTGAAGTCGCTCAGTTGTGTCCGACTCTTGTCTACCCCATGGACTGCAGCCTACCAGGCTCCTCCGTCCACGGGATTTTCCAGGCAAGAGTACTGGAGGGGGGTGCCATTGCCTTCTCGGAAATGCTTTCTCTAACACTGACTTATTCAGAAGACTACACTGTACGTGATCTTTGCTTTGTAAATCTTACAGTGGCCTACACCTGAAGAAAACTAAAATCGGATGAGTTTTTAAACAAATAAGCAAATTATATCTGGTGTTAAAACCAAAAAAGGGAGTGTTAGGACATATTTCTCCATTTTAAATATATGACACCACACTAATGATTGAGAATCAGCCTAAAAGGTTCTGCCCAGATTTTCTACCCAATCTTTAAAACTTTGTGATGAGTGATCCCCTGGTCTCATAGGCTAAGCTTTCTCTACAGTACTGTTTGTCCACGGGCTGTCCTTTGTACCCAGGAAGGATACACCTTCACTGCACGGGGATGTCCTCTGTACTACATCTCTTGTTCCTACTAATGAAATGCCAGTAGTAGTCCTTGTCATTGTGAGAAGCAAAAATCTTCCAGGGATGGTACTGCCCGAGGATTAGAACCACCACTCTGCAATTTCATTATTTTCCCAATTCACTAGGTGAGTTCACTAACTGTTCTGCCTGAAATCTCAAACCCCTGCATCTTACTCAACCTTGCATCTTGCAGTGTCTAGATAACTGTTGCCCAGTAATTTGAACACTGAAAGGCCATCCATTTAAAGTGCTTCTGCAACCTAGTTGTCTATACATTGACAAATGGGATCTAGGACTCTTCATCCTTATTTTACGGCTGATTCCAAAGACAAATTATTCAAAACAGTACTTATGAATTCTATTAACAGACATCCACACCAAAAGAAGGGTTCTACAGACAAATAACTGGGATTTGGAAGTTACAGAAAATTAAAAATTTTTCTTGACTACAAGATTTATCAGACCCTTCATCTTGAATGAAAAACTGATAAGCTAACCACAGAGAGAAGAGAAATAGTAATTTGTAAACTTATTTAACTAGGTAACCCCTATATGCAGGTCAGGAAGCAACAGTTAGAACTGAACATGGAACAACAGACTGGCTCCAAATAGGAAAAGGAGTACATCAAGGCTGTATACTATCACCCTGCTTATTTAACTTATATTCAGAGTACATCATGAGAAATGCTGGGCTGGAAGAAGCACAAGATGGAATCAAGATTGCAGGGAGAAATATCAATAACCTTAGACATGCAGATGACAACACCCTTATGGCAGAAAGTGAAGAGGAACTAAAAAGTCCCTTGATGAAAGTGAAAGTGGAGAGGGAAAAAGTTGGCTTAAAGCTCAACATTCAGAAAACGAAGATCATGGCATCTGGTTCCATCACTTCATGGGAAATAGATGGGGAAACAGTGGAAACAGTGTCAGACTTTG
>NW_011491028.1:2036318-2057247 GCF_000754665.1 Bison bison bison | reverse complement strand
CCAGTACTTTGGCCACCTCATGGGAAGAGTTGACTCACTGGAAAAGACTCTGATGCTAGGAGGGATCAAGGGCAGGAGGAAAAGGGGACGACAGAGGATGAGATGGCTGGATGGCATCACTGACTCGATGGATGTGACTTTGAGTGAACTCTGGGAGATGGTGATGGACAGGGAGGCCTGGCGTGCTGTGATTCATGGGGTTGCAAAGAGTCAGACACGACTGAGCGACTGAACTGAACTGAATATGAAAGATGAGCATAGATGCTGGGTAGAGAGCCATATGGACCTCTGTCAGGACTGGAAATAACACACAGCCTGACATTGAGTGCATGAAGAAAATCCATTATTTGGGAGGAAAAAATCAAACCAGTCTCACTTACTTTATGTCAATTAAAGTACCATTATATTTTATCGTCTTTAAGCATTTAGTAAATTTATCTCAGCCTTCACATACTTTTGTGATCATTAAAATTTAAGCTTGCCATTTTAGCTACAGCCATAAATGTCAGAGGCTCCTAAGATAGACAATGTTAAATGTTTATTCAAGCATAATGGTGTTTTTAAGATATGACATATACCTTTAATATCAACAATTTTTTACAACTAGTACTATGTTCCAAGCGCAGTGCTATATTGATTTTAATCCCAACCATCTTGATTAGTTACTATTTGAATCTGAATAAGTTAATAGAACTGAGTCTATTTTCTCATGAATGAAATGGTGATGATAGAATATTGTATGAATTAAGTTATTTTATTGTTCAATAGTTCTCACGTTTCCTCATCATCTATATTATGCACATAAGAAGATAGAACCTTTAAGACCTCTCTGAAACAACATTACGTCTCTGGGTCAAAGTGGCAGAGCCTGGACTCAACCCCAGAGCTGAAGCTCTAGTGGGAACTCTCAAACAACATCTTAGATTCCTTAACTAGAAGGCATTAGAAAGTTACATAAATATAGTGAAGTGAAGTTGTTCAGTCGTGTCCAACTCTGAGATCCCATGGGATCAGGCTTCTCCGTCCATGAGATTTGTTCAGGCAAGAGCACTAGAGCGGGTTGCCATTTCCTTCTCCAGAGGATCTTCCTGACCCAGGGATCGAACCCAGGTCTCCTGCATTGTAGGCAGATGTTTTTACCGTCTGAGCCAATAAGCTTGATGCTATTACCTCTGAAATTTAGCCTCTGCATTGTACATTTCTCCTGTTCTACTAGAGTGAGGCTACCGCAGAGGAAGCTAGTGGCTCTTTCAAAAAGTAAAGCTATTTCTACCACCAGCCTATAAAAGTCACAGTGACCTGAGATATAAGGTTGCAAGATGACTAAAATCATGAAAGCCTGGACAGAAGGGGCAGAAGTCCTTTTGGCTCACATGTCAGAATACAGTTTGTTCGAAGACAAGACGTTGTACTTTTTCTTAAATGGAATTTGTACTGCCAGTACTTTAGTTAGGCTAATCTAACCTTGTCAGCAGTTTGCAAGCAGTGCTTTGGCAAAAGGTATACTATTTGTGGCCACCACTCCCCTGACCTCAGACTGTGACCTGAACCTCAAGCCCAATCTTCAATGACTAAAGTATAATTCAACATGAGCATGTTGACAAGAGACCCTGTTATCTCACATAAAAATGTATTAGAAATGTACTGGTCCTGAAAATCTGGTTTAGAAAAATATTCAGGAAAATAAAATGTACATGTGTAAATTCTAAAAATCCTATTTGTTGGATTCTTAACTGAGTTAGATTAAGTGACAAAAGTTGATGTTTTAAAAAAAGACTATGGCTTACAATGGCAGTTGTGACGTATGTGCAACATGTATAAATATTTTGTCAGGGAGCAAACCTTGGTTCTGTCTCCCATTGTGAAGAATTCTGGCTTTAAAATAGTATGGAGAACAGTGTGGAGATTCCTTAAAAAACTGGAAATAGAACTGACTTATGATCCAGCAATCCCACTGCTGGGCATACACACTGAGGAAACCAGAAGGGAAAGAGCCACGTGTACCCCAATGTTCATCGCAGCACTGTTTATAATAGCCAGGACATGGAAGCAACCTAGATGTCCATCAGCAGATGAATGGATAAGAAAGCGGTGGTACATATACACAATGGAGTATTACTCAGCCATTAAAAAGAATACATTTGAATCAGTTCCAATGAGGTGGATTAAACTGGAGCCTATTGTACAGAGTGAACTAAGCCTGAAAGAAAAACACCAATACAGTATACTAACGCATATATACGGAATTTAGAAAGATGGTAACAATGACCCTGTGTACGAGACAGCAAAAGAGACACTGATGTATAGATCAGTCTTATGGACTCTGTGGGAGAGGGAGAGGGTGGGAAGATTTGGGAGAATGGCATTGAAACATGTATAATATCATGTATGAAACGAGTCGCCAGTCCAGGTTTGATGCACAGTACTGGATGCTTGGGGCTGGTGCACTGGGATGACCCAGAGGGAGGGTATGGGGAGGGAGGAGGGAGGAGGGTTCAGGATGGGGAACACATGTATACCTGTGGTGGATTCATTTCGATATTTGGCAAAACTAATACAATATTGTAAAGTTTAAAAATAAAATTAAATTAAAAAAATACATATTAAGAAGTGGTATTCTTGGAACTAACTATGCATGTGATGACACAGCCTTTTTGGTACTATGCAAGGCTTTGAGAAATCAGAGGGGAAAAAATAAAGATACATTTCACACCTTACAGTTTAAAGAGGTTATAGACATGGATAAGTAATAAATAATTTAAAATGTGGCTAAGTCTTATTAAAGAAGGAATCACATGAGGTTTGGGAACAAGAAAAAAAATGTATCAAAATAAATTCAGGTTAAGAGAAGATATCAAGAAAGGAAATGGGAATATCCAGGAGAAAGAAAGAGAAACAGATAATAGCTAGCTTCAAAATACTAGACTATGGGCATTCCAAGAACTGAGTGTAGTCTATATAAAGGCACAGAGATATGAAATAGCACTTTAAATGTGGGAGCAACATGTGATCTGATATGCCTGGAGTGTAGGACTGGACAGGAAAGAAGTAAAAGGAGACCTGAAGAGATGAGGCAGTGATTAGTCATGAAGGGCCATGATAGTAATTGGAGTCAGAAAAAAATTAGAATGGAAAATGTATCCTGTAACTTGCTTGCAAAATGTTTCCAGAAAGTTTATTAAAAAAGCAAGACCATTGTATTTTACAGGACTCTATGCTGAAACTCCAGTACTTTGGCCACCTCATGCGAAGAGTTGACTCATTGGAAAAGACTCTGATGCTGGGAGGGATTGGGGGCAGGAGGAGAAGGGGACAACAGAGGATGAGATGGCTGGATGGCATCACTGACTCGATGGGCGTGAGTCTGGGTGAACTCCGGGAGTTGGTGATGGACAGGGAGGCCTGGCGTGCTGCGATTCATGGGGTCGCAAAAGTCGGACACGACTGAGCGACTGATCTGATGCTCAATCTTATAAGAATTGCAAGGCAATTTTATCTTGTGCTGCTAAAACAATCAGTCATTTAATAGCTGAGAAGCCAAGTCACCAATGGGCTTTCCTTTTCTCATTAGTGATAACAAAAATAATGACCACTCTGTGAGTTGCTACATGCCTGGCACCATTCTTCACATGCATTAACTCACTCTATGTGCTCTACATGTATTAACACCACAATCATGAAAATTAAATTACTTATTGCATACAGAGCAACCATTATTATTATGTACATTTTGCAAATGAGAAGAGTAAGTCATGGAGATGAGAAGAAACTTGACCAAGATGCATAGTTTGCCAGTAGTGAAGCTGAGAGTTGAACAAGATACATCTTGGAGGACTACTCCTCATAGCCTTGAGAATAATACCAGATATAGAAGACATTTGAATCTTAAATGAACGAATGAACAAATACCTCTGAGGTGATATTAAAAACAAATACAAATACTTTGGCATTTCTCCCATCAAGGGATGAAGGCTAATTTCCTCCCACTGAATCTGGGTTAACTTGGTGACTTATTTGAATCAAATGAATAGGGTCAAAATGCCATTTCTGGATCTAACCCTTTAAAAGGTGTATAATTTCACTTTGGGGCTATTGAAAGGCAGCAACCAAGCTGTAAGGTAGCTCAGCCTAGCCTACTGCATGGAGACAGAAATTTGGAGAGACCATGGAGGATATGACGCCATCTTGGATGTTCCAGCTATAACCAGACCTCAGCTATACCACATGGAGCTCCAGGATTGGCCGCTGAGTCTAGTAAACCCAGAGAATCGTGGGAAACATTGTATCACTGTTGTTTTAAACCACTACATTTTGGGGTGGTTCTTGCCTTGAAAATCCCAGGGACGGGGAAGCCTGGTTGGGCTGCTGTCTCTGGGGTGGCACAGAGTCCGACACGACTGAAGCGACTTAGCAGCAGTAGCAGCAGCGGGGCATACAACCATCTCTGTGGCAGTGTGTATTCTTGCCTGCTAAGCCACGTCAGCCATGTCCAACTCTGCGACTTCATGGACTGTATAGCCTCTCCGGCCCCTCTGTCCATGGGATTTTCCAGGCAAGAATACTGAAGTGGGTTGCCATTTTCCTCCTCCAAAAACCAACTTCTGTCATAATTAATCTATAGCCCAGTCAAACAAAGCTGTCACTGCCATAGGCAGTGAATGATATTCAGAAGTGCAAAGTGACCGTTTTTTGTTTTTTAAAAAGAACACTTCAGTTTCAGGAAATTAATTTTCAAAGAAAACCCATGTCTGTTTTGCAATGACTTTTCTTCTAGGAAGCTTCTCAAAAATTGAAGAACACAATTATCTCCCCTCTCTTATTTCCTCCAACAGTCTTAAGGCCTTCTATCATCTGGAAAGTCAAATGAGCTAGTAACAGGAAAACTACAAAGTTTCAGATGGCCACAGTCACACACAAAAACTTTTATAAACAAAACCAGTTCTTTTCAAAGCACATTTATTATCTCAACCAATTCTCTTTTGACACACAGATCTGCCAGTGGGAACATGTTGCCAATTTTCTTTCAGAGAAAACATCTGTGTCCTTTAAAACATCAAAACAACTCAGAAATAAGTAACAATGTTAATCCATCAAGTGGTTGTTTGGGTAACATGATAATTTAATAGCATGAATGTAGGCCCAGCAATTTACATCCCTTCATAAGAAAACATGTCTTTCTTAACCCACGGGTAAATCATGATTACCTCAACACTGCAGTAAACTCACATAAGGTTGGGCTATAAAATGTGTATGAAGTCATAGAAAATGTTACTGATGTAATAGCATGATAGGGACCCCAGCTCAAGTCTAAGTGGTGTTTTAGAACCCAGTACCCATACATGCACAACCATGTCTGGAAGACTAGTAGACAGCTCTCAGAAGTCTACTGGCATGAGGGGTTGATTATCCTTCTGGGAGAAAATTCATCTTAAATAAAGATGAAGTCAGAAAATCTCAAACCAATATCAAAGCCTTGGTCAATGGAGGGAGACACAAATCTCCTAGTACTGTATAGTATTGGCCATTTGGATTTGTCCTGGAGAAGGAAGACCTAGAGACATAAAATCCCTCCTCTGTGTGACTTACATCTTTCCACTAAAAGTCTTGTAAGCTATTAGGATGTGAGGTGGAACAGGAGGCAGAATCTCTAATAGAAATAAACACAAGGAAAGAGAGGCAAACCTCCTATTTCAGCAGCAAATACATAATGAGCTTTTAGACGCATGGAAATTTTGCACGGTAATCTCACTAAAAATGCTGGAATTGGAGAGAAGAGAAGTAGTGAACACCATGTGGTAGGAGGAAGATGTACTAATGATACCACATGGGAAATGAATTTGAGAATTCCAGAAATAGGCAGGCAACTGGCAAGGGCAGCTGGATGGAGAGAGTGCCTCTAATGTCCCGGATAACGTGTCTACTACATCTGACCAGTGGAACTTCGGGGATTTCAGCTCATAACAATAACAGTAGATGGGGCTAGCAAATTGGAGCTGATGAACTCCTGTGTTCATAAATTATTAACCCATTTTCTGAAACACATCAGGAAATGAATCAATGAGATTTTCCAAAGGCAGAGACTATTATGCTTTAAAACGTGTGTATGATGACTTTAATTATTATGATCCTAACTTTTAACTCATCCTCATAGAACTTCCTGTCATGACTGAAAAGGTGACGAAACTACGATGGAGAGCCAGCAGAACGTCACACAGCAGCACAGGGGTCGAAAACACAGACTGGTGAGACTTCCCTGGCGGTCCCCTGGGTAAGAATCTGGCTGCCAATGCAAGGATTTGATCCCTGGCCTTGGAAGATTCTATACACTGTGGGGAAACTCAGCCTGTGTGCCACAACTACTGAGCCTAGGCTCTAGGGCCCGTGAGCTGTAACTACTGAGCCCATACTCCACAATTACTAAAGCCTGTGCACTCGAGAGCCCATGTGCCCAGAGCCATGGGCCAGTTCTCCACAGCAAGAGAAGCCATCGCAATAAGAAGCCCACGCACCACAAGGAAGAGTAGCCCCTGCTCACCACTGCTGGGGGAAGCTCACCCTCCCCAGTGAAGACCCAGCGTAACCATGAATAAATAAACACAAACAGGAAACAAAAGACGGACTGGCTCCAGTCAGACTTCCGTCAGTGCCTGGCCCTGCCACTTAATCGCTTTGTGGCCCACCTGACTTACGGAGGAAAGGCTAACATTGATTATTTTACAACACTACTGTGAGGATCACGGGAAATGAGGCGCTACAAGCACACTGGGCATGCGATGAATAATAACAATCTCAAATCCAGAATGCTCACATTTTTCTACGTGGTACACTGTCTTCAAAGATGCTTCAAAACAAATCTTCTCCCTCTCTCTACAGCCTTGTCAAAACCCTTAAGAAAAGATGGAGTTTATTTCCACACAAATAAGGGATGAGAATTGCTTTGACCAACAGAACAGCTGTGCCAATTCTGGGACCAGGTCATGAGAGGTCTGCCACATTTAGTTCCTACCCTCTTGAAATCTAGCCAGCCTTTACAAAGCTCTGGCTAAGACCGGTGAGTTACCATGCATAGAGGTCCCAGCTATTCCAGCCACCCTGAGGAAACCAAGACACACATGAAACCCTAGCTGAGCTCACAGGTAAACACAGCTAGCCTCTAACATGCAGAGCAGTAGAAGCACCTAATTGAGCCCAGCCAACACATACAGTCACGAGAAATGATAAATCATTGTTTTAAGCATCCAAGATTTGGTCTGTTATGCTGCAATAGATAAAGGAAACAATCTATAAGGTCATGTATGTCACTGTTAGTGTCACCAATATTAACTCTTCCCCCTTCCCCTTCCTTCATGTCACAGCAGCCATTGTGATCTTTGGAGTTTTCAGATACATGATGGGGCACAGGATCATCACACATGCTACCTCCTCGGCCTGGAACATGTGCCCAGCAACCCCTCCATCACTCAGGCCCATTCACGGTATATCTCCTTTTTCTCTAAGTAACTCCTACTTATACTTGTGGTCTCAGAGACCTGGCTGACTCTTACTAGCCTTATTAGTCCACAGACTAATTCAGATGCTTGCCATTTACTCTTATAAAAGACTAATTTATTTATAGTTTATCATCATTATAATTATTCGTGTAATTATTTAACGTATGTCTTCCTTTTACCCTCTAAGTTTACTGAAGGTGCTACGCTCAAATTTTTTTTTTTTTTTTTTTATCTAGTGGGACTTCCCTGGTGGCTCAGACAGTAAAGAATCTATCTGCAGTGCAAGAGACTTGAGTTGGATTCCTGAGTCAGAAAGATCCTCTGGAGAAGGAAATGGCAACCCACTTCAGTACTCTTGCCTGGAGAAATCCATGGATAGAGGAGCCTGGCAGACTCATGGGGTCACAAAGAGTCAGACATGACTGAGCAACTAACCCTTCCATTTTTCAAATGCTTTATATTAATTGATTGAGTTAATGAACCAAAAGGTTGGTGGCAGTAAAGCCAAAATTAAAAGCTGTGTCTCCTGACCTATAAATTCCTCATCTTGTTCTCAAAATTTACCATTCTATTCGCTTTTGTGAGTAATCGGTAGGAGGTTTTATTTAGAATATTTTCTGCATTTTAAATTCAGGATATAGGTTGTTATCATTTTTAGAGGAGGAGATTTTAAATAATTAACACATATCAAAATACAGAACTTGTATTAGTTACTGATTTATCCTTCTCTGAAATCCTCAGATTATTCTATAATTCTTGTTTGAAAAACTTTACTTCCCATCTCCCCATAGAAATACAGAAAGGGAGCAGCACTTAAATGGGAAAGTGGGAATCTGGCAAATGCAGTAGAGAAAACCATTGTTCAGTGGAAAGCTCTCCGGAGGTGGGACAGAGCAGATCCAGTAGACTTGGCCCCAGCTCCGGGGGCTCATCTCCCCCATCCCCAATCTTGCTGACAAAATATAATCAAACTTGGACATAATTAAGCTCTGATTCCATCATTTAGAAGGTAGCCTAAGTCACATTATGTAATCTTTGGCAGATCATCTCCACCTATAAAACTGGACTAAAAACTATTTCCTAGAAGAATTACAAGAATTAAAGTGCTTTGTAAAATATAAACCATAATTTACATATATGGTATCACACAAAATTCTTTTGCAAAAAATCAAAAGCAATATATTTTTTGTTTCTGTTGTACAAAAAGTTATATCTTTCTAATATAAAAGATGAAGACTGAAAAAAAAAAAATACTTCCAGAAGCAGATTCCCCACGGGTGTGCAGGCCAGTAGTGTGCAATTACGGGAGTGTCACTCACGTTTTAGTCCCTGTAACGATTGCTGCAATTGCACAGGGCTTGGCCTGGGAATTCTTATGCTGTGGCAACAATTCCATTGCTCACCCTGGTACCTCAATGGAATTTGGGTAGCACAGTTTTGACATTCTTCTCACTCCATAACCTGCATCAAATTTTAGAACCCAGGTGCCCATGTGTGGCATTAACTCTATTGTTCCCCAGGAGTGACCGCAGCTGCTTTCCCTAAGTGGAGACCTACTCTTGAGCCAACAGGAGGAAAGATAAGTACTACATGGTAACAGCAGCAGATCAGTGTCAAGTCCATACAAAACTTTGTTTCCTATAGATGGAAGTGCATTTAAAGTCATGGACACACAGCTCTAACAATGCAGTTTGGTTTATCACACTGAGAGATCTAGACTCATGGAACTCAAGTGAAAAAAGAAACCTTCAGAGACAGTGATTCATGCTAATTTTCCTGTTTGCAGACAATTATTTTCTCTCTGCTTCAGGCTCTCAGAACACTTTCTATCTCTTCTAGAACGTCTCACATATGGACATGAATCATACTTGTGACTGTGTCTGTTTCCACAGTGGTACTTGAGGCCAGCAACTTATCTTATTCATCTCAGGGTGAGTCAGATGTAACAAAGCCTCCTTGAGTCAGCCCTGTACTCACCCTGACCAGACTTGAAACCAGTCTTATCCACAGCAAAGCATATACAAAAGAAAACTAACTAAAGAAGAAAAAGTTTAAAAATATGTGATTGTGTAGGCTTCTATTATTTTTAAAAAGTCCAGATAATGTCATAAAAGTCCACATAAAGACAATGACAAGTAAATGCAAAGTTTTATTTACAAACAGATGTTGATGTTGGTTTCATTCTGCTGCTGCTGCTGCTGCTAAGTCACTTCAGTTGTGTCCAACTCTGTGAGACCCCATAGATGGCAGCCCACCAGGCTCCCCCGTCCCTGGGATCCTCCAGGCAAGAACACTGGAGTGGGCTGCCATTTCCTTCTCCAATGCATGAAAGTGAAAAGTGAAAGTGAAGTTGCTCAGTCGTGTCTGACCCTCAGTGACCCCATGAACTGCAGCCTTCCAGGCTCCTCCATCCATGGGATTTTCCAGGCAAGAGTACTGGAGCGGGTGCCATTGCCTTCTCCAGTGCATGAAAGTGAGAAGTGAAAGTGAAGTCGCTCAGTCGTGTCTGAGTCCTAGCGATCCCATGGACTGCAGCCCACCAGGCTCCTCCATCCGTGGGATTTTCCAGGCAAGAGTACTGGAGCGGGTGCCATTGCCTTCTCCGTGGTTTCATTCTAGCCCCTGCCTATTCTGTGTTGATATCAACTGAAGTATTTGGGGGTAGGAAAAAAAAACAAAAGCAACAGGCCCTGGATATCCTGAACAGTTATAGAGAAAGGCCAGTAATGCTGCTTCTATGTGGACAAACCTGGGATAATGTGATCAGACACCCCAATTCCATTTGTAGAAGATTGTTTCTTATACAAGTGACTCAAGGACTTCATTTTGTCATGGCATTAAATTCAATGTGTGTGTCTGTATTTTACTACATGCTGCTTTTTCTCTGACAAAAACTCATTATGAAAGTCGGCCACTTAGACAGAAGCTTATTTTGAATTTACTATGTAGACATCTCTAGTCAGTATGCGGAGAAAGGAAAATGACTTCTGACAAGAATAAACCCTCAGTAGAAACTGTGGGTACTTCCTTTCTGATGATGCTCTGGGAAGTAACTGAAGTGGGTAGCATTAAAGGAGAATCTCAAGAATTAGCTTTAAAAAAAGATGACTGTATTGTTTGATTATACAGGATAAAGTATTTATTTCTTTTTGGATCACCAAGAAAAATAATTTAGAGTACTTTTATGAGAGATATTAGGTGTAAAGCCAGTTAATTAACTCTGAATATTGTCACTTGCACACTTCTTAGGCCTGTTATCCATTGGTACAGACTTGCCAATTACATAATGAGAGAATGTTTCTTACTGATGCAACAAAGGAAACTTCTCACTGTTCAGCACTGCATATGGAGCCAATCAGAATGATTCCAAAATCTAATTCTATTACCCCAAACTTACTGGTAAGTAGCAATGGATATATATGTTCTGAAGGTAGCCTGTGTGATGGTATTAAGAGGTGAGGCTTTCAGGAGGTGAACATGAATGGGATTAGTGCTTTATAAAAGAAGCCCTAAGGCGCTCCCTCACCCCTTTTACCATGTGAGGATGCAGTGAGGAAACAGACGTGGAAGGCAACCCTCAGCTGACCATGCTGGCAACCAACATCAGGCTTCCAAACCCCAGAACTATAAGAAGTAAAATCCTGTTATTTGTAAGTTACTACTCTGTGGTATTCTGTGACAGCAGCCCCAAAGGACTACAGTTAAATCTAAATATATATGCCTTTTTAAATATTTGTATGTAAGCCAAGACATGGCATCAACCTAACTGCCCATCAACAGATGAACAGATAAAGAAGATGTGGTACATATATACAATGGAATATTGCTCAGCCATAAAAAATAATGAAATAATGTCATTTGTAGCAAGATGGATGGACCCAGAAATTATCATATTAAGTGAAGTAAGTCAAAGATAGAGACAAATATCATGTGACATTGCTTACATGTGGAATCTAAAAAAGTGATAACAGATGAACTTGTTTACAAAATAGAAATGGACATACACACAGAAAATAAATGTATACTTACCAAAGGAGAAAAGGTGGGGGGATAAATTAGGAGTCTAGGATTAGCAGATACAAGCTGCTATATATAAAATAGATAAACCACAAGGTTGCATATAGTACAAGGAAATATATTCAATATCTTATGATAAACTGTAATGGAAGATAATCTGAAAAATATATATATATATGTATAACTGAGTCACTCTCCTGCATACCAGAAACTAACACAATATTATAAATCAACTATATTTCAATAAAAAAATTTATATGTATATACAGACATATATTTTTAAAAGCATACTTTTGTTACCATGTTTAATCTTCTTTAACCTTTCTGTGATGGTTAAAAATGTATAAAATGTATAGTCACCCCTCAGAATCTACAGGTTTTGTATTCAAGTATTCAACTAACTACAGATACAAATATTTGGAAAACATTTTTTTCAGAAATTTCCCAAAAACAATGTGTGAATTTGCCACACACCAGCAACTATTTATATATTTTTTATATTGTATTTACAAATATTTAAAGAGTATTTAGCTTGAACTAGCAATTATAAGTAATCTAGAGATGATTTGAAGTGTACAAGAGGAGCGTATAGGCAAATACTAAGCCATTTTGTATAAGAGACGTGAGCATCCAAGGATTCTGGTATCTGAGGAGGATCTTGAAACAAACCCCCTGTAGATACCAAGGAATAACTGTGCTTAGAAGCATACAGGAAAAAAAAAAACATAAAAACTAAATTATGTCAACTCAGTTATACACTTTATTGAGGAAAAAAAAAAAACTAGTTCTCTAGGACAATTTATCAATAAAAAAAAAAAGTGAGTTTATTTTCAAAATGTTAACTGGTCTTTCAATCACTGAAGTGCCATCACCCTTCTGAATGTTCATCCTACCAACTTCTGAGTGTGTTTTTGGCCTAATTATGAGAAACAGTCATTTAACTAAATAATTCGAATGTGGATACTGTTGTCATGCAGTGGGAGACGGGAGTAAAACAAAGTCTTTGAATTGCTTTATGAAAAAGTTACTGCTTGGACTATGTATGAAGCAAAGCAATGCTGGTCATGAAGTGCATAAAAAATCTACAGATGGAAATCCTCTCGGTGCAATCTTCTAGAAATGAGTTTACTATTCTCTACATTTCTGTGGCAAATGCTATTATGGAAAGCTATCTGATGGTCACGGACCCGTGATCACAGAGATTGGGTGCTAGCGTAATAAAGAAGTGAATTTTGTGGTTTTTAAAAATGCATATTTCACTTGGAAGCCTGAACTTTTGAAAACCAAACTGAGTTAAAATATAGAATATAATCAACAAATTCTGGACAAAAAAATGTTGCTCCACAAATAGTACCTGTTTACAGTGATAAGCCCGGCAGTAATACGTACACTCTGCCACTGGGGGAGAGTGGAGGCCGATTAATAGCTTCAAAAGAATGAAGCAGCTGGGCCAAAGTGGAGATGACTCTCAGTTGCGAGTGTGTCTCGTGGTGAAAGTGAAGTCCGACGCTGTAAAGAATACTAGTACGTAAGAACCTGGAATGCTGGGTCCATGAATGAAGGTAAATTGGACATGGTCAGGCAGGAGATGGCAAGGGTGAACATCGACATCTTAGGAATCAGTGAACTAAAATGGATGGGAATTGGTGAATTTAATTCCGATGACCATAGTATCTACTACTGTGGTTACTTACCCTTAGAAGAAATGGAGTAGCCCTCATAGCCAACAAAAGTCCAAAATGCAGTACTTGGGTGAAATCTCAAAAACAACAGAATGATTTCAGTTTGTTTCCAAGGCAAACCATTCAACATCACAGTAATCTAGTCAATGACCAAACCACTGATGCTGAAGCTGAAGATGACCTTCTATGAAGAACTATAAGACCTTCCAAAAGTAACACCAACAAAAGATATCCTTTTCATCATAGAAGATTGGAATGCAAAAGTAGGAAGTCAAGAGGTACCTGCAGTAACAGGCAAGTTTGGCCTTGGAGGACAAAATGAAGCAGGGCAAAGGCTAACAGATTTTTGTCCAGAGAACACGTTGGTCATAGCAAACATCCTTTGCAAAAACACAAGAGATGGCTACACATCAACATCACCAAATGGTCAAAAAGGAAATAAAATTGATTATATTCTTTGCAACTGAAGATGGAGAAGCTCTATACTGTTAGCAAAAACAAGACTGAGAGCTGACTGTAGCTCAGATCATGAGCTCTTTATTGCAAAATTCAGGATTAAATTGAAGAAAGGAGGGAAAACCACTAGGCCATTCATGTATGACCTAAGTCAAATCCCTTTTGATTATACAGTGGAGATGATAAATAGATTCAAGGGACTAGATCTGGTAGATAGGGTGCCTGAAGAACTATGGACGGAGGTTTGTGACATTGTACAGAAGGCAGTGACCAAAATCATCCCAGAGAAAAAGAAACACAAGAAGACAAAGTGGTTTTCTGAGGAAGCTTTACAAATAGTCAAGGAAAGAAGACAAGCAAAAAGCAAGGGAGAAAGGGAAAGATATCCCCAACCGAATGCAGAATTCCATAGAATAGCAAGGAGAGAGTAAAAAAGAAAAGAAAAGAAAAGAAAAGCCTTCTTAAGTGAACAATGCAAAGAAATAGAGGAAAACAATAGAATGGGAAAGACAAGAGATTTCTTCAAGAAAATTGGAGATATCAAAGGAATATTTCATGCAAGGATGGGCACAATAAAGGACAGAAACAGTATGGACCTACCAGAAGCAGAAAAGATTAAGAAGAGGTGGCAAGAATACACAGAGCTATACAAAAAAGGTCTTAACGACCCGGATAACCATGATGGTGTGGTCACTCACCTAGAACCAGACATCCTGGAGTGTGAAGTCAAGAGGGAATTAGGAAGCATTACTATGAACAAAGCCAGTGAAGGTGATGGAACTTCAGCTGAGCTATTTAAAATCCTAAAAGATGATGTTGTTAAAGTGATGCACTCAATACATCAGCAAATATGAAAAACTCAGCAGTGGCCACAGGACTGGAAAAGGTCAGTTTTCGTTTCAATCCCAAAGAAGGGCAATGTCAAAGAATGTTCTAACTACTTCACAGTTACACTTATTTCATATGCTAGCAAAGTTATGCTGAAAATCCTTCAAGTTAGGCTTCAGCAGGACATGAACTGAGAACTTCCAGATGTACAAGCTGGGTTTAGAAAAGGAAGAGGAACCAGAGATCAAATTGCCAACATTCCTTGAATCATAGAAAAACATCTATCTCTGCTTCATTGACTATGCTAAAGCCTTTGACTGTGTGGATAACAATGAACTAGAAAATTCTTAAAGAAGTGAGAACAGCAGACCACCTTACTTGTCTCCTGAGAAACCTGTGTTCGGATCAAGAAGCAACAGTTAGAACCAGATATGGAATAACTGACTGGTTCAAAATTGGGAAAGGAGTTAACAAAACAGTATATTGTCACCTTGCTTATTGAACTTATATGCAGAGTATATCATGTGAAATGCCAGGCTGGATGACTCACAAGCTGGAATCAAGACTCCCAGGAGAAATATCAACAACCTCAGATATACAGATGATACTATTCTAGGGCAGAAAGTGAAGATAAACTAAAAAACCTCTTGAAGAGGGTGAAAGAGGAGCATGTAAAAGCTGGCTTAACACTCAACATTAAACAAACTAAGATCACGGCATCTGGTCCCATCACTTCATGGCAAACAGATGGGGAAAAAGTGGAAGAGGTGACCAATTTTATTTTCTGGGGCTCCAAAATCACTGTGGACAGTGACTGTAGTCATGAAATTAAAAGACACTTGCTCCTTGGAAGGAAATTTATGACAAATTTAGACAAAGTATTAAAAAGCAGAGAAATCACTCTGCCAACAAAGGTCTGTCTAGTCAAAGCTATGGTTTTTCCAGCAGTCATGTATGGATGTGAGAATTTGACTATAAAGAAGGATGAGCACCGAAGAATTGATGCTTTTGAACTGTGGTGCTGGAGAAAACTCTTGAGAGTCCCTTGGACTGCAAGGAGATCCAACCAGTCCATCCTTAAGGAAATCAGTCCTGAATATTCACTGTAAGGACTGATGCTGAAGCTGAAACTCCAATACTTTGGCCACCTGATGCGAAGAGCTGACTCATTGGAAAAGACCCTGATGCTGGGAAAGATTGAAAGCAGGAGGAAAAGGGGATGGCAGAGGATGAGATGGTTGGATGGCATCACCGACTCATGGGACATGAGTTTGAGCAAACAGGGAGATAGAGAGAAACATGGAAGCCTGGCATGCTGCAGTCCATGGGGTAGCAAAGAGTCGGACATGACTTAGCAAGTGAACAGCAACAAAGTGTTAGAGACCATGATACATTTATTTGGTGGGTAGATAGGAAATTTACATTTTAAAAAATCTGAAAAAAAGGCTTCTGTGGTTGCTTCAATTTTTTAAGACAGGAATCTACCTTTACTCACAGCACTTAATCAGATTACTTCAATACTTTTGGCAGACTGAAAACCTTGAAAATATAACCTGTAGACTAAACCTAAATTCACAGAAAAGAGACCGTTAGCCAGTGTTTTATTTTATGTGTCCCTTCTACCAACCTCTAAAAGACCCTAGACATGATATAAGCGTGAGGAGCTTATTTGTGAGACAATCACAAAAACCAATGGTCAGGATGGGAGCACAGTCTAGGGCATTCTAATTATGAAGCACATTTCCACTTTGTGTAACTGGAGCTTGATTCTTCTGGGAAATACTGGGAACCAGGGTAGAACATAGAATTAAACCTTAGAATGCTCCCCAACCCCAGGTTGCTTGGGTATGCAGGCACCAGGTCCTATTGGTCTCTGGGTGAGAGCTGCTTCCAAAGGTATGATCACCCTGGCACTTCTAGCTTGCCACATGGGAAGGCAGTGTATGCTCTGGTAGCAATAGGAAAGCATCTTCAAGCAAACAAGTGCTGGTCCTGGCAGTTGGGAGTCTGTGTGGGAAAGGAAAGCCATGTGGGTGGGATACTGACATCATTTGCTACACAAAGTAACTGGCTGATATGAGTGAAGTGAAATTAACATTAATTTGCCTGAGTGCCTATATATAAGCAATTCAAGAACAAACATTAAAAAAACAGAAATATCAAGACATACTCAGAAATGGGTAAGAAACTAAAGCACACATGTAAGCCTTATGAGGTGTGACAAGGTTCATCCTCATACCTGCAAGATTAGGCACCTGCCTCTGGAGTCTGATTTAAGACAGAAAAGTCCATTAACCAAATATTTTCTCTAAGGCCTCCCTGTCCCAGTATCTACAATGTTTCCATTTGAAACTCATTACTTTGGGTAACCTATGTTTGTGTGTGTGTGTGCGCGCACGCGTGTGTGTGTGTGTGTGTGTGTGTGTGTGTGTGTAAATACATATTATCTATATGAGTTTCCCTGGTGGCCAAGTGGTAAAGAATCCACCTGCCAATGAAGGAGACGAAAGGGACATGGCTTTGATCCCTGGGTCAGGAAGATTCCCTGGAGAAGGAAATGGAAACCCACTCCAATATTTTTGCCGGTAAATCCCATGGATAGAGGAACCTGGAGGTCTATAGTCCACAGAGTCACAAAAGACTCAGACAGGACTTAGCGACTAAACAACGTCTAAACACATGCAAGCTCTCACACGTGGTGGGGGTGGGGCAAATGTATTAATTTCTGGAAGATTAGTTTAATAATTTTGAGCTATGGTGTTAGAGAAATCTCTTGAGAGTCCCTTGGACTGCAAGGAGATCAAACCAGTCAATCCTAAAGGAAATCAGTCCTGAATATTCACTAGAAGGACTGATGTCGAAGCTGAAAATCCAATACGTTGGCCACCTGATGCAAAGAATTGACTCCTTAGAAAAGATTGATGCTGGGAAAGACTGAAGGCAGGAGGAGATGGGGACAACAGAGGATGAGATGGTTGGATGGCATCACAGAGTCGATGGACATGAGTTTGAGCAAGCTCTGGGAGATGGTGATGGACAGGGAAGTCTGGTGTGCTGCAATTTATGGTGTCACAAAGAGTTGGACACGACCAAACAACTGAACTGAACTAAACTGAGTTTAATAATTAGTTATCTTGAAGAAATGGAATGCAGAAAAGTACTAATTTTTAAAGGGACTTCTTCTCTCCTTAATGAAAAGATAGGAAAGCTTTAGATCCCATGTTCCACACACCTTCAGATAGCATATTTAGATAAGAAGCCAAAGGCCATGAGACACTGGGAAATATTCTCTGGGGGGGAAATAAAAGGAAAATAAAAGAATTAGAGGAGGAGGAGCAGGCTAAAAGGACTCTGGAGATGATGTTTATTCCTGTCAGTTCTCCTGGATAGCTGTGCAGGGCCGTTTATTCCTGTCAGTTCTGGATAGCTGTGCAGGGCCACACTGAAATGAACAACTCCAGATGGTATCATTCTTATAAAATACAAAATGAATTGTGTCTGTGGAGTCGTGAAATATGACGTCCTTATACACATGGTTGCAATGTTTTCCCCTTAAGCTTGAGTATTACTTCAAAATTAACTTTATTAAGTCATTTTTAAGTAAATATATTTTAAATGTTCCTTAAAAGCTGAAGGATACCTGGTCAATCAAAACATTTTTAAAGCTCATTAGATGAGCTCTCTATTTAAAGAGAATCTGGAGTGCATTTTTAAAAAGTCTTTCAAAAGCCAAATCAACATGTTTGGTATATTCTGACTATCACATATAGTGGGTTTTTTTTTTCATTACATCTTAGAATGTTTCTCACGTTCACCAATTACTGGCAGTATGGCCTGAGATACTTGGCCACTCCGGAGGACGGCATTCTTATCTCTTCATGAATCCATCCAACACTCATCTGACCCCAGGTGATGCTTGGTATTTCTAGTGTTCCTAAAAAATATAGTTGGAAAAGAGTTGGATTTGATGGAACGGTATCCTATTATTTTATGTCTTTTTCATCTAGCCAGCCAGGCTCTCACAGAGCAGAAGTCAGTCCTAAGCGAGAGGAAGAGGATGAATACTATGATAATTGCTGTTTTCAAGAGACTTCATTTCTAAGGCCCAGAGCTTTAGAAGGTAGAGACTCTGGCCCACCCTAGTCCCAGAATCCAGCAAGCGTCGGGCACACAGTTGGGGCTCAAATAATATGTGCTCAATTAATTAAATAACTGCCTGTACACAATCCTCTGATAAGAATGGAAATAAATATGATTAACTTCATTCTAAAGTGGGAAGATTGAATCAAATAAATTACATAATTATTCCTAGTGATAAACAACTGGTAAGTGTTAGAATCTATGCTTATATGAATTTTCTAGAGAGAAAAAACAACTGCTCTTTTTCACTATATGTTTTCTATAATGTGAGTAACATATATTTTACCATAATTTGCTGTAGCTGGTGATAAATCACATGCCTTTTTGTAGGAAGGAAGTGGGTTAAAGGACCAGTAAAGATCTATTTAGATGCTGGGGGCTTTGGAGTTTTAGCACTTTTTCAAAGCATTAATAATCCCAGTTCAAGTGAACATAAAATTTGCTTCCACAACATGATTTGCAGATAATGAATTTAAGCAAAGATGGTGAAAATATTCAAAAAATTACTTCACAGTCCTATGATATTTTGATGTTATCTGTCTCTCTACTTCTTTCCTGATCTCTTGTATAAATTATCTAACTTCTACTTTCTCTATGAAAGCATTTTTGAAAAAGTTGGATATCCATGTATTCTTAGTGAAGCAGAACAGTCTGCTGAAGAATGCAAAAGGCAACAGTTTTACCGTGTTCCCTAAGCATGCAGACTGATGGCAATGGAACAGAGAATCGTATTTAGAAAACTCCCCATATAAGCTAAGCAAGATAAGAAGTAGTCTCTAAAGTTTGACCAGTAACTAAGATTTAGTGAATTTGTCTGCCTGGCATTTGCATTTGCTCTTAAACTCGGCTCAAATCTTTCCACAAACACACACTGGCAACGGGTCTTCATTTTACCACTAAGTAGCTAAAGTGAATGAATGAAGGCCAAAGGAAAGTACAAGACTTTTACTTCAACACAGGGACAGATTCAGTACAATGAAATGTGAAGAAAAGAACTTATTTTTAAAAACTAATTATGCAGAGAAATGAGAGTATGAAAATCATGAATTATTCCATAACTAAGGGATAGATTCAAAAATTTGTTATAAAGATTCTGTTACTTTTATTAATTTGGTAATTATTCAGGCTATGAATACAGATAAACAGTTACAGATATGATAGATTAAAATGTCAAAAACTTGAAAAATAACTACCTAGAACCCTCACATTAAACTTTGACTGTACTACACTTTCAAGGAGAGAAGGTTGAGTCTCTCCTAAGCAACACCCACCACCAAAAATGAAATTCCTGAAATACAGTCTTCGGGAAACTAATACTAAAAATAATCTCAACCTACAACTATGGCATTATTCAATGACAAAATTTAGAATTTTAAAATCCTATCATAGCACAAATTAAAAATATTTATCCTGTTTAATAACTATGAAAGGGAGATGGAAATCTTTTAAAGTCAATCCTCATTACTGAAGAATTTAAATAATCAGAGATTAGAGATTATTACACATAAATTCTAGTTAACCAATATTTTATTGCACATCTTCCTAAAAACTTGGAACAAAAATAACTATCCCACTTTAAGATGTCAAAGAATATTTTACAGAAATGTTTACACAACATTTTAGTTTTCAACTAATTTTAATTTCTTAAAACAAGTGATTACAGAAATAGACTACGACCCTAAGGAAATAGGCCCCTAATGATATTGCCAATATTCAACCACTTTGATCCCAAATCCAATCATTTCATACAGTTTCAACCTAGTACAAATCAGTTCAGTCTATAAACATATATTGAGCATCTGTTATCTAATAGTTGCTGTGAGGAATACA
Organism: Bison bison bison; assembly: GCF_000754665.1. Classification (NCBI taxonomy): domain Eukaryota; kingdom Metazoa; phylum Chordata; class Mammalia; order Artiodactyla; family Bovidae; genus Bison; species Bison bison. The sequence goes on along the minus strand of NW_011491028.1, from coordinate 2,036,804 downwards.
AAGATTAATGAAACAAAGATGTTACTTGTTTATAAAGAAATTATAGCACATAAGGATTTACCAGTAAGCATGTGCTAAGCATAAATTAACAATGCTGAAAGAAATTTTAGCTTTTTTCAAAGAATTTGAAAAATATATAAATCATGTAGTTATTTCTATTTTTTGCCACAAGGGATGAATGTATTATTAAAGTAAATGGAGTTCAGCTTATTGAACTATAACTTGCAGACTCAAAAAGCTACTTAGAATCGCAATGCTTGAATATTTACTATAGGCCAAATACTGGTCTTGTCTCTATTAATCTTACAAAAACTCTATGAAGTTGGAATAATATCTTGATGTTACAGATAAACTAAGACAAAGGGGGGAAAAAAAAGAATAGTTACTCAAACAGTGGCTAATAAATTGCAAAACTGTGATTGAAATCTGGTAGCCTGCAATGCGGGAGACCTGGGTTCGATCCCTGGGTTGGAAAGATTCCCTGTT
>NW_011491028.1:2016089-2036218 GCF_000754665.1 Bison bison bison | reverse complement strand
CTTTTAAAAGTCAGGTTCAAAACCTTCAGTTCAGTTTAGTCATTCAGTCGTGTCCAAGTCTTTGAGACCCCATGGACTGCAGCATGCCAGGCCTTTCTGTCCATCACCAACTCCCAGAGTTTACTCAAACTCATGTCCATTGAGTCGGTGATGCCATCCAACCATCTCATCCTCTGTTGTCCCCTTCTCCTCCTGCTCTCAATCTTTCCCTGCATCAGGGTCTTTTCAAATGAGTCAGTTCTTAGCATCAGGTGGCCAAAGGACTGGAGTCAACATCAGTCCTTCCAGTGAACATTCAGGACTGCTTTCCTTTAAGATGGACTGGTTGGATCTTCTTGCAGTCCAAGGGACTCTCAAGAGTCTTCTCCAACACCACAGTTCAAAAGCATCAGTGCTTCGGTTCTCAGCTTTCTTTATAGTCCAACTCACATCCGTACATGACTACTGGAAAAACCATAGCCTTGACTAGATGGACCTTTGCTGGCAAAGTAATGTCTCTGCTTTTTAATATGCTGTGTAGGTTGGTCATAGCTTTTCTTTCAAGGAGGAAGTGTCTTTTAATTTCATGGCTGCAGTCACCATCTGCAGTGATTTTGAAACCCAAAAAATTAAAGTCTGCCACTGTTTTCCCATCTATTTGCCATGAAGTGATGGGACCGGATGCCATGATCTTAGTTTTCTGAATTCTTAACCACTTCTAAAGCACTACCCTGCTTTGCTTTGGGTATTTAGGTGCAATTTTCTAATACTCTATGGAAAGTGCTGCATTTGGGAAATAAGCCGAGAATTTTGTTGTTTAGTCACTGAGCAAGGAAGTGAAAGTTGCTCAGTTGTGTCCAACTCTCTGCAACCCCATGGACTGTAGCCTACTCCAGGCTTCTCTGTCCATGGAATTCTCCAGGCAAGAATACTGGAGTGGGTAGCCATTCCCTTCTCCAGAGGATCTTCCTAATCCAGGGATGGAACTCAGATTTCCTGTATTATAGGCAGATTCTTTACCCCCTGAGCCATCAGGGAAGCCTAGAATTGGGGTGCAGCAAACAAGTAGATATGAAACATATAATGCAATTGAAGAATGGGCCAAGACCAACTAGCTACAAAATTTGCAAAGACAAGATAAAAATGAAGGTCTCCTTGTTCAAAATGCAGGGGCAAAAGTTCACTAAAGATTACTAAAATATAAAACTCTAAAAGAAAATTATAAAACTCTTTCTTTCCTCTCTCCACTTGTCATATGTTTCTTATTTGCTATTTAATCTTGTATTCTTTCAAACACAGGGATGTTTCCAGGCAAGTACAAATCCCTATAACCCCCTGCACTGCCTACCCCATGGACCAAGACCACACCAGTGCACGTCACTGGCTGCCCCCCCTCTCCTGCCAGCTGTTGGATATACGCGCTGTACCCCAGCCAGACTCAGAGAACTCAGCTCAGGTCTCCTCTTCCCACAAGTCCACCCTACCAACCCACGGTGGAAGAGGCATTGCAACCTTTTAGCTGGAATGTGTGAGGTGCTTGCACAGGAGCAGCGAGTGCACAAGAGTCTCTTTTGGAGGACTTCCCTTGTGGCCCAGTGGCTGAGACTCTGCGCTTCTAACGAAGTGGGCCTAAGTTCAATCTCTGCTCAGGGAACTAAATACCACATGCCACAGCTAAGACCTGGTGCAGCCAAATAAATAAAAATATTTTTAAAAGTTAAAAAAAAGAGGATCCTCCTAGCTGAGCCCCATCAAGTCACCACAGTGTTGAGAGTCTGTGACCGGAATGGCAAGTGTACATGTCCATGCCCAGGCTCCCATTGGAGGCAGTGGTAGGAAGTGTGGAGGGAAGGACATGCAGGGGCCAGGGGTGTGAGGGACCCTGAGCCAGCTCTCAGAATGCGGGAAGGCCTGAAGAGGTGGGGTCACTGATAAGCCAGGCTCCAAGTGGCTTCACTGTCCCATCGAATTCTAATTATACAAACTTAATGGTAAAATTATTGAGAATTTCAAGACAGTGGTCACAGAGCATTAAAGTGCAAGCAATGGACTCTTCTGAGCTCCAAGCCCTGTGTGATTCCATTGGCCTCTGGCCCTCAGAGGGGCCATGACTCAAAATAGCCCAGAGAGTAAATAAATGGACAGGGCACCCTGGTTATTACTGAAAGGGGATATGGGGCATCCTCACAGGAAACAAAGTCAGAAAGGTTGGGAGAAATCCACGAAAGTCAAAGTGTTAGTCACTCAGTTGTGTCCAACTCTTTGCAACCCCATGAACTATAGCCTGTCCAGCTCCTGTGCCCGTGGAATTCTCCAGTGGGTTGCCATTTCCTTCTCCAGGGGGTTATCCGAACCCAGGGATTGAACTTTGGTCTCCTGCGTTGCTGGCGGATTCTTTACCATCTGACCCACTCGGGAAGCCAGGGAAACATCTGAGAGTCTACAGCAAAACAAAAAATGGGCACTCAAGAAATCAGAAGAGTCAACTAATTACTACCAGTTGAGAAGAAGCTTCTGAGAATAAAGCCAAAGGTCAGAAGACCAACAGTTCTATAGTAAACAACTGTCTTCTGGTTCAGAGAAAGGAGAAAATGATCAGGAGCCATTTGCATGGCAAGCAGGTAGTTTTGCTTGGCTGGTGGAGAGAAGTGGAGTGAGGGGAGTAGAGGGATGCAAGCTCAGTGGCTCAAAGCAGTTGGGAAGTAGATGTTTAAACCCCAGAAATCACAACCTTATAACCATAGATATTTGTGGGGACAGAGTTTGGAGGAACATGAAACAGTACTTTTTTGGAGTAGGGGTTAGCAATGGGCGGGGACAGGGAAGCCTGGCATGCTGCAGTCCATGGGTTGCAAAGACTTGGAAACGAATTGGCAACTGAACAAAAACAGGCAATGGTGAACCATTCATCTGATCCATATGGTGCTTCATTAAAATAAATCTGACTGCATTATAGAGGACTGTGCTGGAGGAGAAACTGACAGGAGGAATATCACATGGCACAACAAAGAGATGATAGTAGAGCAAGAGAAAGGTAAGGCAGTCTGAAAGAACAGATAACCAGTGAAAACTGATTTGATAAGTTGGGGAAAAGCATGTGGATGAAGGAGTTATTAAAAAAAAAAAATCCCCCAGGTTTTATACTGGGAAGTCAATGGCACAGCTCACAAGTAGAGAAAAGCAGATGGTGGGACAGATTTGACAAAACGCTGATTTCAATTTAAACATGTGTTTTTAGGCACTACAATATGCCCCCAGGCAAGCTGCAGATAGGCATTCAGGGGTGCAGGAGTGGGGACCCAGTTAGAGATACTAACAAGTGAACAATCCACCTAGGAATCATTTACTAAGAATGACAGTTAAAGAAATGGGGTTCGGAAAGTGTGAGGAAGAAGCAGCAGAAGAGCAAAGGATGAAGGAAAAAGCCCTGGGAAGTATAAGCAGATGGAAAAGGAGAGGAAGAGGAGGAATCATAAAAGAAGTTAGAGGATACCTATCCAATTATTAACTAATGATTTATTTCTGATGACACATGGAAGAAATAAGACCTCATTAATAAAGAAACTTGTTTCTGACCATTACTGAAAATCTAATGTCTAGAGGACTTCCTTTGAAAAGCACTGAAAACACAACAGCAATTAATTAATCCACATCATGTCACTTGACTGGGGGTAATTTAACACTTTATTTCCTAATAATGCAAATAATGATATTTACAAAAGCCCCTTAAGGAAGAGAGTTAAAGTATTACTGTCAGAACTGCCTTGTCTTAGGAACAAAGCCATCACAAACATTTGTTCATTGTTTGTGAAGTTGGCATGTGATTGGTTGGGGGAGGTATGAAAAAGTACACAGTGAAACATGGATTATCCTGGATTGTTCAGGGAAGAATCCTTTCATAGTGCTTTGGTTTTCTTTGTAAAATAACTGGGGAATAAGAAACAGTTTTTCCTTCAATTCCTTAGTATTGAAAATGCTTTTTTTTTTAAAGCATCTAGGTTGTTTCTAGAATAATTAGTAAGACATAACATTATAACTCACAGACACAGCCCTATTCTCCAGTTAATAATCTATAGGTTTGATTTAACAGTAATGCAATTTATGTGTATAATAGTAATTTATCTTTACTAAATACATAAAGTGTTTATCTCCTTTCTCTTTTCACTACTGTATAGGTCAGATTACATAAATAGGCACAGGGTTTTGCTCTTTGTTTCTTGTTTCATGAGAAATTTCTCATTCCATCTTCTATTTTCCCTTGGAGTATAGTTCAGGGTGAACAAATGATGATAAGGCAGATGAGCTAAATAATAAGACCTTGAAGTTCAAAGGCTATATATTTCTTTTTATCTCCTATACTTAGGTTTGTGAAACTTTCCACTGTCCCTATAGAAGTTTTGTTTAGAATGCTTACTGTTTTCTAGATAGAAAGCAGTCACAAAGTAACACAACTTCTTTTTTCTTTTTTTTTCCTCGATTATTTATTTATTTATTTATTTTTAAAGTTTATTTTATTTTTAAACTTTACATAATTGTATTAGTTTTGCCAAATATCAAAATGAATCCACCACAGGTTTATACAGAACGTTCACAAATAGGCCAAAATTGATGACCAAAGAGCTGGCCTATGATAAGCAATGAATTTCAAGTTATGGTAACCCAGGACACATCAAACACAATACCAAATGCATATAATGCAAATGGCAGGATTCCTAGTTACGGCTAGAAACTACAGCCACATAGAGACCAACAGTATAAAGGTGACGGGTTTCCCTCACAGCTCAGTTGGTAAAGTATCTGCCCGCAATGCAGGAGACCCTGGTTCAATTCCTGTGTTAGGAAGATCCCCTGGAGAAGGGAAAGGCTACTCTGGCCTGGAGAATTCCATGGACTGTATAATCCATGGGTTCACAAAGAGCTGGACACAACTGAGCGACTTTCACTTCACTTCACTTCACAGGAACACAAACTTACAGGGAAGAATATCAGAGGCAGAGATGTAAACACAGGTGGCCCACAGCACCTGAGATGCAGAGCACACTCACCACAGATACATATTGAAAAACGCTCTTCTCAGTCACTTAGCGATCAGCATTGGTGGTGTCAGTTTTTACAAAGACAGAAATGTATTAAGAAAGGTACAATCATAACATGTCACTATCAAAACGAAATGCTTACACTGAAGCTGAATATTCACAGACTGAAAGTCATATTGCAAAATTCAGTTTGAAAGCATTTGAAAACAATCAGTTCATAAAAGAAAAAGACTCAATAAATATTATAAATATGAATACAGCAATAAAATTATTCATTGGAAAAACAAACCTGGGAAAACGCCCTAAGCACATTTAAATTAGAAAACAAATTTGTTCGGCATTCTGGCCTCACTTACTCAACAAGTCCCCCCTTACATGGAATTATAATATAGAAAGAGTCTAGTTTATCTTTGACATCCTCTACAGAATTCATACCTTTTGGTTCTTGTCCTAGGAGCTTAGTAAATATTAATACACATCTGTGGGTTTTCTGGGTTTTAGAAGTTTATATTATTTATGGCAGGAGTCGGTATACTTTAGATAAGTCTGGACCAAGGGAAATATATAGATAGTTTCCTGAAGTAAGGAATTCTCTAAGAGTGCTGGAATAAAGAGGAGGGTCCTGAAGGGGAACTGGGTAGTTGGGCAGGACTCTGTAAAACAATTGATGGGGTTCAGAACAAGCTAACCCAAAATACGGTACTGTGGCATACTGAGTATTTTAAGTTGAAGGAGATTCAGAAAACAGCAGAAGCAGGATGGATATGTTGACCTTTGTCCCTTTGCCCTTTTCCCCCGAAATAGGTCATAAAACCCTCATGTGAAAGGTGCCTCCCTGTATCTGTAGTAAAGGGAAATCCTTATCTCCAAAGATAAAGTGGTGCTGAAAAGACCCAGCAAAGAAGTCTTCCTAAGCTTTACCCAGCTGACTACACGCACCTCACAGTCATGGACGCATCACAGTTCTGCACGCTTCTCTCTCTTCATTAACCCCAGCACAGAAATACTCAGGTTTTAACTGTTCCTTCTGGTCTTCATTTCTTTATGAAGGCTCCCACGTTACATACAACTCATATTAAATAAAACAGTACGCTGTTTTTCCCGTTAATTTGTCTTTATTTACTTTTCGGACTCAGCCAGGGACCCTACAAGGAAAATATTTTCCTGCCTTACATTATAAAGATCTGCCTGTTAGCAATATTCTTGGAATAAGAATACTGATGCTGAGGCTGAAGCTCCAATACTTTGGCCACCTGATGTGAAGAGTCACTCATTGGAAAAGACCCTGGTGCTGGGAAAGACTGAAGGCAGGAGGAGAAGGGGATGCCAGAGGATGAGATGGCTGGATGGCATCACTGACTTGATGGACATGAGTTTGAGCAAGCTCTGGGAGATGGTGATGGACAGGGAAGCCTGATGTGCTGCAGTCCACTCGGTTGCAAAGTCAGACACAACTGAGCAACTGAATAACAACAACAAATAGAAGGAGCAGAGGAAGGAATGCCTCCCAGAATGCCATGCCAGCTCGCGATATTTTCTGCATTCTACAGGTGAAAAGAAAGAAATTTAGATAGAGTTCAAGGAAATAGTAATAGTTATTCTTGCATTTATTAGTAATGTACCCCTCACTGTCACAAATCATGATCCTTACTGTTTTTACACCAAAGCTAAATTCCACTGACCTCCAAGGCACTCCATGAACAGGCCATACCTCCCCTACTAGCTGCTTTCTGCTTCACCATGACTACTGCACCCTCGCTGTCCATGGACAACCATGGTTGTTGACCTTCACTTCGCTTCTCTTCTCCTGGAAAGCTACTTACTAATCAAAACCCATTCTTGTATGAGTCACCTGTACCTTTTCCAGGACTGTTGAGGCTTTTCTCCTACACTGATACACATTATTCTTCATTCCATTTTCCTTCCATGAATGTTCCCTAAGGCTTAGTTAGCCAGTACGCCCTGGTACACGCAGACCCTGGGTATGGAACCATGAACAAAACTCCCAAACCCAAGGACTTTCATATGTGTAGTTAAGATTAAGGCACAGATGGACCTGTACTTTAAATTTTAATTATCAATAAAATGTAACTTGCAAAAATATTTCAATATATATCTTTTTTGTGTTTATTAACCATATCTTACTCCCTCAAGTTCTTGAAGGACAGAGATCTTTGACCCAATGATTTTAAGTGTCTTCTCAATTCAGATGTTTAGATCTGTGGTATACACATTCAACACAGAATTTGTCTTCAGTTCAGTTCAGTTCAGTCGCTCAGTCGTGTCTGACTCTCTGCGACCCCATGAATCGCAGCACGTCAGTCCTCCCTGTCCATCACCAACTTCTGGAGTTCACCCAAACTCACGTCCATCAAGTCGGTGATGCCATCCAGCCATCTCATCCTCTGTCGACCCTTCTCCTCCTGCCCCCAATCCCTCCCAGCATCACAGTCTTTTCCAATCAGTCAACTCTTCCATGAGGTGGCCAAAGTACTGGAGCTTCAGCTTTAGCATCATCAGAAAATGGCACTACATCTAAAATACCTGCTTCCATGCCGATTCTCTTGTCTTTCAATTCTTAGGCAGTTATCACCTCTAACTAGCCACTCAAACTGGGCAGTTTCCTAGACCCCTTTCTTTCCCCACATATATTTTGTTGATCATGTCCAGTTGATAAAACTAAACCCATCTATAGTATTCCATTCCCACTGCCATGATACAGGATCACATCCTTTTTATTTCTCACTTGGCAAACCATATCAGTTCCATTCCTCTCCCCTCATTCAATACCTTTTACAGACTATTTCAGAGTATTTTTATTAAATGCAGACCCAATATATCCTTCTCCTTCTTAGAACTATTTAATGGCTATCTACATATCTTTCAGATAAAACCCAATTATTTAGCACGGGACATATGGTTCTTCATGTGCTAGGCCCCGACTTGCCCCTCTAGGCTACAAGCACCTGCATTATAGCCTCAGTCTCCATAGATGTTAAAGTGAAAGTAAAAGTGAAGTCGCTCAGTCACGTCTGACTCTTTGCGACCCCATGGACTGTAGCCTACCATGCTCCTCCGTCCGTGGGATTTTCCAGACAAGAGTACTGGAGTGGGTTGCCATTTCCTTCTCCAGAGGATCTTCCCAACCCAGGTATCGAACCTGGGTCTCCTGCATTGTAGGCAGACGGTTTACCATCTGAAATTCTCTAATCATATGCTCTCATCTTTCTATTTGAGTATTTTATTCCCCTGCCTGGAACGATTTTCTCCTCCCCTCTTTACTTGTTAGGTGACTTAATGAATTAAAAATTAAGACCCCCTTGTCCTGTAGTGTAAGTGCTGTCTTCTTGCATTGATGATACAATAGTACTGGCATTTTAAAGTTACTGTTAAAAGACTAACTGGCAATACAGTGTTTACTCCAAATTTCCTTGTTTAAGGAAAAACACCACAAAAAGTCACGAGCAAATGGCAAGAGAGGGTGGTACCTCAGCATCTGTATGAAGTGATGATGAAGAACTAAAGTGTTTATAAAAGGGGAAAAAAAAGTTAAGCTCAATTGTATAGTTTTTACCAAGAAGTCTTCGAACTCAACCTATTCCCCACCCCTCAATCCATCGTCTAGATTGGGGTAGATGCCTTTTCATAACACCTTTTTATATATCTCCATCATGGAACTCAGAAATTATCATCTGTATCCCCAACTACAGTGTTGGGTATTGGGGGTACAGTGTCCCTTTAAGGGCCAATATTATCTGCTATTCTATCTTCACAGTTCTCCCTCCAAGCACTTTTCCTGGCACAAAGGAGATGCTCAGTAATGACTAAATGAATCCACAGAGTAAGAATTCAGATGCTTGTTGGCTGAATTGACACTAAGTTCTTTTTCCCTCCTCCAGGGGATCTTCCCAACCTAGGGATCGAACCACGGTCTCCCACAGTGCAGGTGGACTCTTTACCTTCTAAGCTACCAGGTAATCCCATTTTGAAAAACAGAACTTATAATATTTTATATGTCTAAGAAGAAGAATATTAATCTTCGTTGTTACAAAAGGAAGATATCTTAAATTAATACATCTTAAGGACAAAATAAACACATGAATTTACCAGTGACTTTTTCACTGGCAAGCTGATTAAAAAAGGAACCTCAACAGCAATTAATGAATCCAGAAATTATCTGTGGCGTTTGACTTGGCGTTTTCAAGCTTTCTGAGTTTCCCTGGAAGCTCTGTTGGTAAAGAATCTGCCTGCAATATAGGAGACGCCAGTTCCATTCCTGGGTCAGGAAGATTCCTGGGAGAAGAGATAGGCTGTCTACTCCAGTATTCTTGGGTTTCCCTGGTGTCTCAGCTGGTAAAGAATCCGTCTACAGTGTGGGAGACCTGGGTTCAATCTGGGTGCCATCCCTGGATTGGGAAGACCCCCTGGAGAAAGGAATGGTTATCCACTCCAGTATTCTGGACTACAGAATTCCATGGACTGTATAGTCCATGGGGTCACAAAGAGTTGGACACGAGTGAGCCACTCTCACTTTCACTTTTTTTCAAGCTTTCTATTAAAAATTGTTTTTAACCAATACCAGCTCTCTAATAGACATCTCTTCAAGAAAATTAGAGATACCAAAGGAACATTTCATGCAAAGATGGGCACAATAAAGGACGAAAACAGTATGGACCTAAGAAGCAGAAGATATTATGAAGAGGTGGCAAGAATACACAGAAGAACCATACAAAAAAGATCTTCATGACCCAGATAACCATGATGGTGTGATCACTCACCTAGAGCCAGACATCCTGGAATGTGAAATCAATTAGACCTTAGGAAGCGTTACTATGAACCACAGAAATACTATGAAGTCCAGAAGCACAAGGACTGGAAATTGGATTATTTCCCTCCAGAACAATTCATACCAACTTCATTTCTGAACACCTAGATCTGAGTGTTCCAAGCAAGAAGTCCTTAGAAGACAACTACTGGCACATTATATTACTTCAACCACAGTTTTAATGCCATTCAAAATATATGCATGGACTTAACCGAGAGGATCTTTTAGAAATATATTTTTTAAATTTTTTTATTATTATTATTATTTTTTACTTTACAATATTGTATTGGTCTTGCCTCACATCAATTGAAATACCACAATTTGTTTTTTCTCTAATATAAGACAGACTCATGAATGGAAAGGTCAGAATGAAGAAAAGGAAAATGAAATCTAAGTGTTCATCAGTTCTTTAACTTTTTAATTTTTTTCTACTCACTGAAATGAAAATAATGCTGAAGCCTACACAAGAATAGTAAACATAAAATAAGAAAAAATATTCTTCATCATCAGAAAAGAATAGTTTTATTTATGCCCCACTGTAAACTATAAAATCGGTAATAAACACTGGTGGTGTGTTTAATTAGATGAAGATATATAATATTAACAAAATCATAATTATTTATCTTCTTAAACTAATTTCACTGTGAGCTTATCTTACTAAAAGTAGAACATGATGACACTCTGAAAACAATGTTTTTATAAGTATTAATATAATCTTTAATATTTGCATTTTAAAGAAATACAAGTGTTGTCTGGTTATAGAGAACCTGATTTATAAAGTTTGCTGAGAATGTAAAATCCTTCCACAATATATCAATGTAGCTGGTACACAATATAAAAGCTCTGTCTTTAACAAAATTCAACTTTCATTTATATTCCATAATTCTACTGGACCAAGACACTTATCAACAACACTGCTTAATTGATACACAGCTTCATCATTCTTGAGAAATAATAAAATAAAAGGAAAAAAATCTGCTGATAAACACTTAATACTGGAGATTTATGGAAAATAAATACCAAGGTGAAGTCAAGACATTTATTCCCCCAGCAGACAGGAGTATGGAAAATAATTTTATTCCAAAATCTACGTCATTCAACACTAAATGAATAATGTAGAGATAAGTGTTTTGTTTGAAACATAGTGTTGCTAAGAACATAAACTTTCTGGTCAACGATACCCAATCTACCATAAATCTCTAGTTTCCCAGCCTTCTAGTTTCATTTTAAGTTCTGGGGAAATGTAGTATTTTAAAGGATACACTCTGATAAAACACATATGTGTTCAATAGGGTGTAAAATAGTGTTTTAATATGGAATGTTCTGAAAGGAATTTGAGACAAAATCCATTATCTTGCAATTACTACATGTAAGTCAGTAGAGTAGCTAAAATGTGATATACTGTGTTGGGAATTATCTAAGTCTGTAAAGCCTAACTACAGACTTTTACTAACATATGGCACATGTAGAATATGATGCTACTTATCAACATCTGGAGTAAGTAGATAAGTCTGCAGAGAAAGAGAGACCAATGGCCCAGAGCTCTAGCGAATCTGAAGGCCAAGGGAATCAATAACTCAGTACACTTCACACTTCTAACTTATGATAGCATACCCTGGCAGGATGCTCTAATCAAAGGGGAGCAACGTATTTTATCTCCCATGACAACTTGAATCAGTCAGTAGTGCAATGTCTAGTATAGGGTTACCAATCTATCCTGTTTTTCCAGGACATTTCCACTTCAAAACTGAAAGTCTTATGTCCCAGGTATCAGCATCAGTGCCAGGCAAAGCAAATCAGTTGGTCACCGTACTCTAGTGGAATGCTGGAAGGAAGCTGAGATTGCATCCAGGATTGGTGGGAAAGAAATGCCATATATTTGGGAATCGAGAGGTGACATATAAGTCACCTCTGTGAGAGCCAAGCAAGAATTTTCCACGTGGATGAAAGAAAGAGGACTGTTTGTAAGCACAGATACAAACTAAACTGATGGATAGAGATGAAGCGAGACATGCTAACCATATAAAGTGAATTAAAAGATGAAGGCAAGAAAATTTAAGAGAATTTCAAAGTTAAGTTGGTGGCATCTTCAAGAGTTTAAAATATGGTAGGAGAAATAGAGCATACATAAAAATAACCATAGCTCAAGACTTAGCACATATAGTAAATACAGAATGTACATATAATAAATATAGAAAGGTAGATATATAAAAAAATAGTGAGAAATTTTAGAAAAGGAAAATCATTCCTTACATGGGAAATGGAGAATGAATAATTGATGGTATGGAATTTTTAATGTACCTTAAAAAATAAAGACTATCTAAAGGTAAAGATGAAAATAATTAAGGAGTAGGGGAGGTAAAAATACTTGAGAAGATGAAGAAAGTATACTTCATATATATACGAAGTATACATGTAATTACCATGTGTATTTGTATAGAGTATTAGACATGTAGCTTCCATGCTCTGTCCATGTTGTCAGGATTTTTTCTCTGATGTGGGTAAGACTAGGTCAAGAGCTGCATGTATATATATATATATAATTATTTTTTTTTAGTACAGCATCTTCTAGTATGAAAAAAGTGAAAGTGTTAAGTCGCTCAGTCATGTCTGACTCTTTGTGACCCCATGAACTGTAGCCTGCCAGGCTCCTCTGTCCATGGGATTCTCCAAGCAAGAATACTGGAGTGGGTTGCCATGCCCTTCTCCAGGGGATCTTCCTGACCCAGGGATCCAATCTGTGTCTCCTACATTGAAGGCAAATTCTTTACTATCTGAGCCACTAGGGAAGCCTATACACGGGCATTTAATACGAGTGCTGTTGGAGACTACAAACATGAAGACCTATTTTCTTGACATGAGAAAAAAATGGAAAAAGTCTCTTTTTGAATTAAAGCGCAGAGGAGTCATCAGATGTTTTCTCTGAGTTTAATGCCTAAGCACTTGACTATTTTCACAGATAAAGGTGCATATAACTTCTATAATTCTATGCAGAAGCTCAGTCTTTGAAAAGAGCCCACTGCAGAGCCTCTGAACATCTGTGTAAATAGAGGTTTGAACACCAATTTGAGGGAATCGAGTTTATGGATTTAAACCAATCCCAGGTCATTATGCAAATCTCCATTCACACTTAACATTCAGAATATTCCTTTCTAAGGATCCTTCTCATTTCCTCAAATAAACAGAAATTTTTATTCTAGCAAATAGATGACATTGGAGGTAGGGGGTGTGTTGCGGGCAGGAAGCACAGTGTTAAGGCTACCTGTCAATAACAACTCCATGGGAAGAATGAGAAAAGCCCAGGGAATACTGAAAACAGAAAGAGGTGGCTAGGAAAACCACTGTTTGCCTATTGAGATAAAGACCATCGAATCCATTAAGACAAGTGATTCACTAAAAATGTCTTTATTTATTTTTTTTTTAATTTAATTTTTTTTTCAATTTTTTAAATTTTATTTTATTTTTAAACTTTACAATATTGTATTAGTTTTGCCAAATATCGAAATGGATCCGCCACACGTATACATGTGTTCCCCATCCTGAACCCTCCTCCCTCCTCCCTCCCCATACCATCCCTCTGGGTCGTCCCAGTGCACCAGCCCCAAGCATCCAGTATCGTGCATCAAACCTGGACTGGCAACTCATTTCATACATGATATTATACATGTTTCAATGCCATTCTCCCAAATCTTCCCACCCTCTCCCTCTCCAACAGAGTCCATAAGACTGTTCTATACATCAGTGTCTCTTTAAGCATGATGGGGAAAGCCTATAGCACAGAGCAGATTTGCAACTGCTTTTACTAGATTAAAAGTATCAGTAAGCTCTCTGAGGGCAAGGATCATGTCTTGTCTCTTTCATCACTCCTGATGTCACACCCGGAATATGGCTGGTACGGGATAAATGCTACCAAGTAAACAAACATATGCTTAGATGCCGGTGTCTGAATGGATACTATGTTTACCACTCAAGTGTGATGCTATACGTGTAAGTCTTATAAAGAGGTTATTTTTTTTCCCCAGCCTTGAAGAAGGTTTGTGTTTGAATGGCTAGGGATTTAAGGATGCTCAAATCAAATCACATTTATACTTTTGTGCCAATTTGAAGAGAATCCTGAACTTTAGTTACTCAAGTAGTGAAAGCTAAAATAAAAACATTTTTCTCTACATATCTGGTTTATACTGCATACACAAACATATATGCATTTTGTTCCCTTGTATGTCATTAAATCTGAGTATTCCTACCTTTGATCTGGATTTTCCCAGCTTCAAATAAATGTGGGCTTTCTGTGAATGTTAACCAGTGTTCAAAACAACCCAATCTATTGAGGTGATAGCATCCAGAAGTTTTTTCTCCCACTTTGGCAATAAGAGCTTCAATTGTTTAATCATCTTCTCATTATACGTGGGAGTAGTGAGGATGACATGACTGGATGGCACCACTGACTCGATGGACGTGAGTCTGAGTGAACTCCGGGAGTTGGTGATGGACAGTGAGGCCTGGTGTGCTGCGATACATGGGGTCGCAAAGAGTCTGACACGACTGAGCGACCTATCTGATCTGATCTGATCTGAGGGGACTGTGCTTATAATCATTTTCTCTCCACTGGCTTCATAAACACCTTAACTGCATGTGCCCCGAATGTTTTTATATTTTGCTACCTTTGAAGAGAAGTGAAAAACATTGAGAAGAAAAAGCTTTGAAAACTTGGTTTTGGTTCTGAAAACAAAGGGTCTAAGTACAGCTTTAAACATTCTAATAAGCCATTTATTTCCCTTCAGCTGATTGCCTTGGAATGAAATAAAATCAAGAAACACACAAACAAAACCAGAATTGATTAGCTCTTTTCCTCCCTCATCTCCAATTGCTGTTTGCTCAGCAGGAAAAAGAAAACCACAGCATACAACTCAGAATCTCCTTCACTGAATGAGCAGCCCTTCCTGGTGGGAAGTCTGTTTACTCCACATGCCCCTCCATCCATGTTTACTAAACTCAGAAAGGGGTAGTTATGAAGTTCTCAAAAGGGATTTATAATGCAGGTGTCTACTAAGCTGGCATCAAATGCGATGTAACAAGGCTTTGAAAATAATAACGTAACACCCAAGTGAACATTTTTTTTTACTATTATTTGTTCATAAGGGATTACTAATATTATTACAAAATTTAATTATCTCCTGAATAGGGCTATCCACCAGAACCAAGAAAACAGTGGATTATGGCATTCTTGAACTCATCTAGCTCTTCTGTTTTACTGTAACAATGAAGAGAGAAACGTCCAAAGAAACAAACTGATTTGGAATCTCCCATGAAATAATCATATAAAATGCAAAAACTAAGGGAAGATAGTATCTAAAAATGCTGGATTAAGGCTTTTTAGAGATTAAGAGGTAAACTTCCACAAGCAAAATAAACGAGTCATGGCTATGAAATACACAGTGTGGGGAATACAGTCAATAATTATGTAATGACTTTATATGGTGACATATCATAACTAGACTTATCGTGGTCAGTTTGAAATACATTAAAATATTAAATCACTACATTGTGTAATGGGATCTAACAGTGTGATGGGTCCATTGCACTTCAAAACAAGCAGACTCAGAAAAAGAGATTGGATTTGTGGTTACGAGAGGCAGGGGTGGGGGAAAAATTTGGATAAAGGCAGTCAAAATGTACAAATTTCCAGTTGTAAGAAAATAAGTACTGTGGATGGAATGTACAGCATGATAGATGTAATGAACACTGCTATATGTTATGTATGAAAGATGTCATTAACACCACTATATATTATATAGGAAAGTTGCTCAGAGAGTAAACCCTAAGAATTATCATCACACACAAAAAAAATTCCATGTCATATCTACATGAGATGATGATGGTCCCTAGATTTACTGTTGTAATCATTTCATCCTGTATTAAGTCAAACCATTATGCTGTGCACCTTAACATTACACAGCACTGTAGTCAATTATATCTGAATACAAGTGGAAGAACACATTTTAAAAACGTAAGAAAGACTAGATTATGTCACAATTATGAACACACACATTAGAAGGAACATCAATGGCAGAAGCTCAGGTTGGCTGAGAACTTCCTATGTTTCAAGCTTGTGCTAAGCCCCTTAGTTATAATGTTATTAACCTATCACCACTACCTTGTGAAGTGGGTTATATTACCATAGCCACCGTATAGACGAGGAAACTGGGCAAAAGGCATTAAGTTAGCACAGGCAAAGTTCTCACACCAAGTGACTGATGCAGTCAGGATTTGAACCCTAGCAGCCTGACTGTGGACTAAGTGCAAAATCAGCAGACAGCTGTGCAGTGAATACCAACCAATATTTACCATGTGATTTCAAAAATGATTACATCTTTGCCTTGGTAGTAAACAGCAGAGTAAACTTTTAACCTGGTGTGGTGGGCTGAATAATGATCCCAAAGGTGCTCACATCCTAATCCCCCGAACCTGTGAATGCTGTCTTACTCAGAGAAAAGATATTGTAGACGAGATTAAGGATTTTTATATGGGGAAATTATCCTGGATTAACTGAGTGAGCTCTGAATGTAATCTCAATGTTCCTCATTGAGATTACATTCAGACTAGGTAAGTAGTCTTTACTTACCTAGGTATTCCATTATTCTTACCTAGGTATTCCTCAAACTGACAAAGAGACAGACAAGAGAGTCAAAGGAGGAGAAATGTCAAGTGACAGTAAGTTCAGTTCAGTTGCTCAGTCGTGTCTGACTCTTTGCTACCCCGTAGACTACAGCATGCCAGGCTTCCCTGTCGTCTGGCCATAACCAGGCGCTGTTGCCAAGCTGAAAGAAGCAAACAGAACCTTCAGAGGGAAGCAGCCGTGCTGACACCTGTATTTCAGCACTTCAAACTCATGTTGGAATTCTCACCTTTAAAACTATTAAGAGAATCTACTTGTGACATTTCAAGCCACCAAATTTGTGGTAATTTGTTGCAGCAGCAAAAGAAAACTATGTACCTGGATTGTTTTTTTTTCCAGGACAAACGGACAGGAATTCACCTTGATGACCATCTCCATGTCAGAGTTTCGAGGTAGTAGCACTGAAATTCCTATATAGCAGGTAAATCAGGACAGCTGGTCACCTTATTTTTAAGTGAGCACATCATAAACGGAAAAGAAAAAAGAGGTTCCTTGAAGTAGGAAACAATGATTCACTGCCTGAAATTTAGAAGCAAATTCAATTCCATGCTTGCAAAATGCTTTGCTTGGACTTGGATGGACTGGAAAGGTATGTAATTGTACCCTTCACAGCAGAACAGTGATCCTGGTTCACAAGGGAGACACCTGCACTCAACTAAAACATTGAGTGATTCCTAATTATTAAACTTCACAGTAAAACAGCCAATAAGGAAGTTTGTTTCCCTCTCACCATCAGGAGTATCTCTAAATACCCTAGAACAGAAAATCAGAATGTCTGATAGAAAACCTCATGTGTCAAAAACATATGGATGAGTGATAGGGGGCAGGTGAGGACTCATCGAGCCTTGCCTGATACTTAACTCACACCTGAAGTTGAAGAATGCAGCAGAATCCTTTGAAATATGACCAACTTTTCCCATTTTTCTTAGTCTGATGACTAAAGAAATAATGTACTACTTAATAGGTATAGGGGGGCTTCCCAGGTGGCTCAGCGGCAAAGAATCTACCTGCTAATGTAGGAGACTCAAGTTCAGTCCCTGGGTTGGTAAGATTCCCTGGAGGAGGAAATGGCAACCCATTCCATTATTTTTACCTGGACAATCCCAAGGAGAGCGGAGCCTGGCAGGCTACAGTTCATGGGGTTGCAAAGAGTTGGTCATGACTAAGCACAAATGCACACATGAATAGGTATAGGAATAACAAAAGATAATATTAAAGGATTCTACTTTATCAAAAGGGCCTAGGCACAAAGAGGGAGGTTACTAATGCCTATTGACCTACTGACTGAATGACTGTATTTCATATTACAAATCTTAAAATTAAATTTACTCTTCCACTTTGCCTTCCTAACCCTAATTTACATTAACGTATTCTCCATTTTGCTTTTTTTGTTTAACATAGGCATTAGGAGGATATTGACATTATGACTTCCCAAATATCGTACATGAGAGAATTTAGTAAAACAACTGCTCTTTTTTGAAATGAAAACAATTTTGCAAGTCTGCATTTCACCACTTACTGGTTGAACAATTTAAACAAAAAATCAAACTTGGATAAAGGGACAAATGCTTAAGACAGCAAAACTCACAAACACACCCAAAATGACAATAAAAGGTCGGTGTTGTGATTAGATAACCAGCTATGGAAGAGTGCTGAGTCAAACAGAGGTCGCTTCTTTCCCAAATCGGCCTTTTCCTGGAGCTTTTATGATGCCTGTGTGACACATTTGACAATAAATGTATATGGTGCCTGCCTGCAGAGCATAGATACAAAATGTAAAATCCCATAGAGTGACATAGTTATTTAGTATTTTGAAAGTTTTTTGTTTTCTTGACAAACATGCTTAAGGTATTACCACTAAAATTCATGAAGCCATTGCTGTCTGCTAAAGGTTTATCAGTCTAAGGGAAACAATCTTCCAACAATATTAAGACACACAAGATACTAACACGCAACAGCAAATGTCTATGATGCACTTCTCTACTTGAGCTAGGCGTGAAAGGAGCATAGTTTTCCTTTCCAGTCTTAGTTCTGCAGGTGGTTTACTTTGTGCAAACGCTCCTGAAGCCAAACTGCACAGAGCAGGTGTCACACAGACTTTCCATGTGGAGTCTGGATAATTCTTGGTAATTTCGTTGCTTTCCTTTTTGAGGTTTAGGCTTTCATAGAACATCCATTTACTGTCCATTGTACACACTTTAGACTAGTCCCTGGCACAAAGTAGGTGTTAAAGAAATAATTGCTAAAATACTGATGCCAGCACTAAGGTGAGATACACAGAAGATGTATTAGCAAAAGCATCTGCCCAGTTCTTTCTGCATCTTGAATCAATGCTGATTCAGCACAAGATACTGAATATCACTAATCCTTAATTACATGTATAAAATATGTAAGTATATCACCATAGTTTTTGTGTGTGTGCACGCCAGTCTGAAGGATTTATTTTAGACTTCCCTCTACATACCCATCTATTTCCATTTGGATTCAAAATGTGCTTAAAAGATAATATCCCAGTCTTGGGAGAACAGATAAAACTGTACTTTTATAGAAGCTCATCTAGGGAAAACTATCAAACGACACACAAAAATGAGAACTGCTGAAGTTCATAAACATAAACATATGTTCCAAACTAAGGAGGTTGCTGGTTTCACTTAAGGATCAAACTGCTGCTGCTGCTAAGTCACTTCAGTCGTGTCTGACTCTGTGTGACCCCATAGACAGCAGCCCACCAGGCTCCCCTGTCCCTGGGATTCTCCAGGCAAGAACACCGGAGTGGGTTGCCATTTCCTTCTCCAATGCATGAAAGTAAAAAGTGAAAGGGAAGTCGCTTAGTCATGTCAGACTCTTCGCAACCCCATGGACTGCAGCCCACCAGGCTCCTCCATCCATGTGATTCTCCAGGCAAGAGTACTGGAGTGGAGTGTCATTGCCTTCTCCGAGGATCAAACTACTTGTTCTTAATTCTCTCAGAATTTAGACAATTAAATATTTTTAAAGTGTGATATGTGTGTGTGTGTGTGTGTGTATGTGTATACACGTGCATTATTCCTATGCATGCTCATATAAGCAGGGGGTTTCCCCATGTGGCTCAGTGGTAAAGAATTAACCTGCCAGTGCAGGAGACACATGTTTGATCCCTGGTTGGGAAGATTCCTTGGAGGAGAAAAGGGTAACCCACTCCAATATTCTTGCCTGGGAAATCCCAGGGACAGAGGATCCTGGTGGTCTATAGTTCATTGGAGTCACAAACAGTAGGACGTGACTGAGCACACACTCAGGATACATACAGAATAAACCACAAAGAGTAACAGAAAGGACTGACTTTCAAGGTCAGAAGCTTGAATTTCACTTTTGTTTCAGGTTCTCACTGTCCGCACGGGCTCTAGCAGGTTACTCAGCTGAGCTTCATATTTGAAATGCAGGTATCATAGAGCTGTGTAGATTAGAGATCAACTGCCTGGTTACATGTTAGCAATATCATTTCTGGTATCTGGATCCCCAACAGTATTTTCTTGTCCAATTTAAAGAACTAGGGTGCACCTATGGCTGATTCTTATTGATGTATGACAGAAAACCACAAAATTCTGTAAAGCAATTATTCTTCACTTAAAAA
>NW_011491028.1:2002181-2015989 GCF_000754665.1 Bison bison bison | reverse complement strand
ATATATATATATATATATATAAGGAGCTTCAGAGTTTTCTGATATATATAATGAGTATGTATGTATGTGTCTATGTGTGTTATCTTATATTCGCCCTAAAATTGTTTTTTCCCAATGTTTAAAAATAAATAGTACCAATAATAATAATGAATATTGAAACAATTGAATAAATCAGAGATAGCAAGTGCTTGGAACACATGCTATGCTTTCCAA
This sequence comes from Bison bison bison, assembly GCF_000754665.1. Taxonomy (NCBI): domain Eukaryota; kingdom Metazoa; phylum Chordata; class Mammalia; order Artiodactyla; family Bovidae; genus Bison; species Bison bison. The sequence goes on along the minus strand of NW_011491028.1, from coordinate 2,015,776 downwards.
TTCCTTGACCATGGCAGACATCACTAATTGATCATGGCAGTCCTTACCATTAAGACCAGAAAAGGCCTCAAATCCTTTTCGAGAAAGCACTCCTGTCAACTCTTACTCGTTTGCTGGGTCAGTTCTTACCATGACATTTATATGCCTACCTTGGCATCAGAGAAATAAATTGCATGTGGGCATCCAGAGTGTTACCAGTGTTACCAACACTGCAATTCAGTTCCTAAATGTTCAGAAGAACATTGCAAAACTGAGAAACAAGACAAGCACTTCAGAAATCACCTTTTAAACCACTGTCTCAACCCGACATTGCTTATATAGCTCAAGAAAGGGGAAAAAAAGAGCTTTATCCCGTCAACTTTTATAGTTCATATTCAAATTGGAGCAAACACACAGGTAATCTTATATTGGAAACTGTATATAATTCTCACTTCACATAAATTGAGGATTAGATTACTTATTATTCTTATTGAAAAAAGTCATTTTAGGCACTTATATATTGTAATCCTTTGTTTCATTTTCAGATAACCCATTACATCTTTAGCTTTTCCTCTTTTCATTAATCATCTACCAGGCATTGTTCTAAGAACTCAGACTAAAACCTTGACCAACTATAGACCAAAATACCTGTCTTCAGAGAGCTTACAGTTAATTACGGCTAAAGAGACTTTCTTCAGATGAGCCATCCATCATGATGATGGGTAAGAGAAAATGCATAAAGCTTAGTTGGGCTCTGCCACAAGTGAAAAAACCCCATGCTCTTGTGCTGAATTACTTAACAGCCCTGATGCTGTAACCTAAGCCACATTTTAGCTAAAAATGTTTTCACTTGAAAATTGAAACAATTTTAAACTGTCATAATGAATACCTAGGCTCTGCTTTCAAAATGGCATCCTTCAAAGTTTATAACCATTTTTCCTACTCAATTTTTTTTCTCAGTAACAAGGAAAGAAATTCATGCCATAACACCCACCAGTCTGTTCACGAAGGCCACACTCCTGGGAGGCCCTGGTGTCGTAGGATCTGGGGCTTCATCTGGCATTTACATCTGAATGTCTGTATGAAATAGCCTGGACTTCCCAGGTGGCACGAGTGGTAAAGAACCTGCCTGCCAATGCGGGAGATGTAAGGGACACAGGTTCAATCCTTGAGTCAGGAAGACCCTCTGGAGTAGGAAATGGCAACCCCCTCCAACATTCTCACCAGGAGAATCCCATGGAGAGAGAAGCCTGGCTGGCTACAGTCCATAGGATCCCAAAGAGTCAGACCTGACTGAAGCAATTGAGTGCACACACACACACACACACACACACACACGTAAGTGGTAGCTTCAGAAGGAAATACACAAACCACAACACTCCTCAGCAACAACAGTCAGAGAACCAAAGTCCTCCCCTCACCTGCTTGTTCTTTTCTAATACATCCATGTAGTGAATCACAAAGCGCTTCAAATTTTATATCAGATAGAAATGGATGTATTTGCTACTTTTACTATATACTGTGATTTGGGGTAGAGAAAAAATGATGGACATTGTATAAGAAGTTAATGCATATGTGTTTGAACTTAAAAAAAATATTATATGCTGTACTTAGTCGCTGAGTTGTGTTCAACTCTTTGAGATCCCATGGACTGCAGCCCGCCAGACTCGGTCCATGAGAATTCTCCAGGAAAGAATACTAGAGTGGGTTTCCGTGCCCTCCCCCAGGGGATCTTCCCAACACAAGGATGTAGTCTGCCACTAAATATACTAAGTCAGTAGAATGGGAATGGACTTCCCTGGTGGCTCAAATGGTAAAGAATGAACCTGCAATGCGGGAGATTTGGGTTCAATCCCTGGGTTGGGAAGATCCCCTAGAGGAGGGCATGTCAACGCACTCCTTAATCTTGCCTGGAGAATTCCACGGACAGAGGAGGCTGGCGGGCTACAGCCCATGGGGTCACAAAGAGTTGGACATGACCGAGCGACTAAGCACAGCACAGAACGGGAGCAGTGCTAGCCCTCCTACTGTTGGCCTGTGGCAGTTCTTCCAGACACTAATATGTAAATGATTATTTCCTACTCACAAGGTATCTTCAAAAAACAGTTCTCTCTTCACCCTTCTCTCCCCTTTTATGATGAGCCCTAAAGTTCATGTATCTGAGGGTTGGGCATGCATTGTGAAATTTAGTGTATCAATGTCTCTGCTCAAATTACTAGAAATGCTAGACCAAGGTCCTGATTACTAGTCCTTAATAAACTTGGAATTTATTGCATACAATTTCTTTGCTATAAAGAAAAGATAATTGTTTAACTTGGTGACTGATAGGATAAGTTGTAAACAACAAAAGAAAACCCCATCACTGATTATTATATATTTAGCATAACAAATAGTTTATAGAGTAAGTTAACAACTATGTTCTTTAAACAATAAAACTGCATAAATAATACATGTATTTAATATACTTTTGGCTATAAAAGGATCTTTAGAAACAGTGTCAGCAATAATTGGTAATAATTTTAATCAGCTGTTTTCAATGGATAATTTTTTTCTAACTTGGTGATTTTTTGTTCCTTAATTCTTCAAAGTTCATTACGGTAATATAATTGTAAATCTTGTCACATTGAAATGATTAATGCTAATTGAGGCTACCATTTAATAGCTCTAAGTATTATCAGCAAGGAGATCAAATCAGTATATCCTAAAGGAAATCAACCCTGAATATTCATTGAAAGCATTGATGCTGAAGCTGAAGCTGAAGCTCCAATACTTTGGCCACCTGATGCAAAGAACTGACTCACTGGAAAAGACCCTGATGCTGGGAAAGATTGAAGTGGGGAGGAGAAGGAGTGGACAGAGGATGAGATGGTTGGATGGCCTCACCGAGTTGATGGACATGAGTTTGACTAAGCTCCAGGAATTGGTGATGAACAGGACAGTCCATGGGGTTGCAAAGAGTCAGACACGACTGAGCAAGTGAACAACAAGTACTATTAGAAATTACTTAAGATCACTCCTTGATCTGTTTTCAATGTTAGTATTTTCAGCAAGATAAGCACCTTGTCTCTACCACAGCATTCTGTACCAAAAATCTCTCCCTTTCTTACTTTGGTTCTTTCTATGCCATTTGCTCTTGAAACTTCCAAAATATCCCACACCCTTATGTGTGTGTGTGTGTGTGTGTGTATAAGTACTCTTAACAAAAATCTTTCTACAAGGTTCTTGATACTGCAGATAAAGAAACTGAAGTAATCCTGCTGGAAGTATGTCAGTGATAATGTTTGCATTGTCTATTTTTAAGTACCTTCACCATTCTTATTTAATATCCCTACTTCATAACCAGGAGAAAATCTTACTTCCTAGGAGTACTGAAAGGTACTTATACATCTAAGTGGTCAACAAAGAACAATGAATTATTTTCAATTGTATTATGTTGTAGAAATATAAATATTTAAAGAAATGGGATAATAAATAAAATAAAATGGATACTGAGCTTGAAGATCCCTGAAAAACAAAACCAGCTGCTCAAGCATGAGCAACTTAAAAGCCATGTAAGTAAAACTTTAGCTTATTTCATAAACATAACAAACTCAATTTAGGTTATGTTTTATAAATGCCACTAATAATTATAAATATAATTTAAGTCATCTTCCAAAAATGATATAAGATAATCACTTTTAAACAATCCTTAACCATCTGGAAAATCTCATTATGATAACAAATAATTCTGAAGGTTAAACAGCTTCCTGATGTTCATGTTATAAGCCATCCTGCAATGACATGCCCCTGAGCTTCATATCAGTTTTGGCTTTGAAGGGTCCTTGTTCTTCAATATTTTGTTTCCTGCTTAACAAAATATTCATAACAAGTAAATCTCTGAATTTTCTTTTGACTGATAATAATATAAACAGTACTCAAATAATCAAGTGTTCTTTTTTTAAAAATGACTGATTTGAAAATACGTATACCATATGTGAAGACCAATGGACAGAGGTTTGTAACACTGTACAGAAGGCAGTTACCAAAACCAACTGAAGGAAAAGGAATGCAAAAAGACAAAGCAGTTTTCTAGGGAGGCTTTACACATATTAGTAACTGAGGAAAGAAGAGACATGAAGGCAAGGGAGGAAGGGAAATATACACCCAATGGAATGTGGAGTTTCAGAGAAAAGCAAGAAGAGAAAAGAAGACCTTAAATGAACAATGCAAAAAAAAAAAAAAAATAGAGGAAGACAATAGAATGGGAAAGACTAGAGAGCTCTTTAAGAAAGTTGAAGATATCAAGGGAACATTTCATGCAAGAATGGGATGGGTACAAAAAAGGACAGAAATGGTAAAGATCTAACAGAAACAGAAGAGATTAAGAAGAGGTGGTAAGAATACACAAGAAAAACTATACAAGAAAGGTCTTAATGAACTGGATAACCATGATGCTGTGGTCACTCACCTACAGCCAGACAACATGGAGTGTGAAGTCAAGTGGGCCTAAGGAAGCATTACTATGAACAAAGCTGCTAGTGAAGATGACAGAATTCCAGCTGAGCTATTTCAAATCCCAAAAGATGATGCTGTTAAAGTGCTGCACTCAATGTGTCAGCAGATTTAGAAAACTCAGTAGTGGCTACGGGATTGGTAAAGGTCTGTTTACATTCCAATCCCAAAGAAGGGCAGTGCCAAAGAACATTCAAACTACCACACAACTGTGGTTATTTCACATGCTAGCAAGGCAATGCTCAAAATTCTTCAAACTAGGCTTCAGCAGTATGTGAACCAAGAACTTCCAGATGTACAAGCTGGATTTAGGAAAGGCAGAAGAACCTTTCCAGAGTGAATTGCCAACATTCACTGTATCATGGAGAAAGCAAGGGGGATTCCAGAGAAACATCTACTTCTGTTTTATTGACTACACTAAAGCCTTTGAATGTGTGTATCACAACAAACTGTAGAAAAACTGTAAAGAGATGGGAATACGAGACCACCTGATCTGTTTCCTGAGAAACCTGTATGCAGGTCAAGAAGCAACAGTTAGAACTGGACATAGAACAACTGGTTTGTTCCACATTGGGAAAGGAGTACCTCAAGGCGGTACGTTGTCATCCTGTTAATTTAATCTACATACAGAGTACCTCCTGCAAAATGCTGGGCTGGATGAATCACAAGCTGGAATCAAGATTGCTGGGAGAAATATCAACAGCCTCAGATATGCAGGTGATACCACTTTAATGGTAGAAAGTGAAGAGGAACTAAAGAGCTGCTTGATGAGGGTGAAAGAGGGGAGGGAAAAATCTAGCTTAAAACCCAACTAAGATCGTGGCATCTGATACCATCACTTCATGGCAAACAGAAAGGAGCAAAAGCAGAAGCAATGACCGATTGTCTTTTCTTGGGCTCAAAAATCACTGCAGACAGTGACCATAGCCATGAAATTAAAAGATTCTTACTCTTTAGAAGGAAACCTATGGTCAACTTAGATAGCATATTAAAAAGCAGAGACATCACTTTGCTGACAAACGTCCATATAGTCGAAGCTATGGTTTTCCCACTAGTCATGTACAGATGTGAGAATTGGACCAGCTGAGCACTGAAGAGCTGATGCTTTTGAACTGTGGTGCCGCAGAAGACTCTTGAGAATACCTTGGACTGCAAGAGAAAAACTAGTCAATCCTAAAGGAAATCAACTCTGAATAACCCTTGGAAGGACTGATACTAAAGCTTCAATACTTTGGCCACCTGATGCAAAGAGCCAACTCATGGAAAAGATCCTTATGCTGGGAAAGTTGGAAGGCAAAAGGAGAAGGGGGAAGTACAAGATGAGATGATTAGGTATTAATAGCATCACTGACTCAATGGACATGACTTTGAGCAAAATCTGGAAGATAGTGTAGGACAGAGGAGCCTGGTGTGCTGCAGTCCATGGAGTCAAAAGGAATCAGACACAACTGATTCCTTGACTGAACAACAACAACCTTATTAGTCATAATATTTACAAGTATTTTCTCCTGTTCAGTAGGTTATCTTTTCATTTTTTCAATGGTTTCCTTTGCTATACAACAGCTTTAAGTTTAATTAGGTCCCATTTGTTTATTTTTCCTTTCATTTCCTTTACTTTAGGAGATAAGTAAAAAAAAAAAAAAAAAAGCTGTGATTTATGTCAAAGAGTGTTCTTCGATGTTTTTCCTCTAGAAACTTCATAGTATCCAGTTTCAATGTAGATCTTTAATCCTTTCTGAGTTTATTTTTTACATGGTGTTAGAAAATGTTCTAATTTCACTCTTTTACATGTAGCTGTCCAATTTTCCCAACACCACTTATTGAAAAGACTGTATTTTCTCCATTGTATATATATTCTTGTCTCCTTTGTCATAAACCAAATAATCATAAAACACATGAATTTATTTCTGGGCTTTCTATTCTGTTCTGTTGATCTGTATGTCTGTTTTTGTGCCAGTACCATACGGTTTTGAAGGCTGTAGCTTTGTAATATAGTCTGAAGTCAGGCAGCATGGTTCTTTCAGCACCGTTCTTTCTCAAGATTGTTTTGTTTATTTGGTATTTTGTGTTTCCATAAAAACTTTAAAACTATTTTGTTCTAGTTTCATGGAAAATGTCATTGTATTTTGATGGGGATTGTACTGAATCTGTAGATTGCCTTGAGGAATATAGTCATTTTAGCAATATTAATTCTTCCAGTCCACAGACTTCGTGTATCTTTCCATGTGTCTGGGCAATCTTTAATTTCATTCATCAGTAAATAGTTTTCCAAGTTTTCCATAGTTTTCCAAGTACAGCATTCTTTTTGATGTGATTGTAAATGGAACTGTTCCCTTAATTTCTCTCTCTGGTATTTTGTTGTTAATATATAGAAACACAATAGATTTCTATATATTAATTTCATACCTGAAAATTTGACCAAATTGTCATTTTTTGGTGGCATCTCTTCCAATTATAATACTATGTCATTGGTCAGTAGTGATAGTTTTATGTCTTTCTCTCCAATCTGGTTTTATTTCTTCTTGTTGTCTGACTGCTACGGCTAGGGATTCCAATATTATGTTGAATCCAAGTGGTGTGAGTTGATGTTCTTGTCTTGTTCCTAATCTTGGGAGAAATGCTTCCAGCTTTTCTCCATTGAATCCACACTTATTAAAAAAAAAATTAAAAAAACACTTTTCTAAGAAATACTTGGTCAGAGGAACTGTAATCATTTAATATATATTAAGCAATTTCTGCAAATGTCCCTGTGTGGAATAAAACAAAGAAGACTATTTTGAAAACTATGACATATTATATTCACTGAAGATGGCATAAAACTGAAACTGTTAAGTGTGATCACTCTCTCCAAGAAAAAACCAATTTACACATGTGGGTTGAAAATCAATCTTATTACAAGAAGTGAGATTATACAGTAAAGTGCATTTTATGTGCTCAAGAACTGACATTCTAGCATTAGAGTGATAACAGATGAGAAATGGTGGTATTATATGCCATGCTGGTGATCAAAGCAGCTATCATTTATTTGGTGCTTATTTACACACCAGGTTGCATCATCTTCGCACCAACTTTGTAACAAGACAATTTAATTTTACACATAAGGAAACGATGACTGAGAGACTTGCTAAACGTATAGAAACCAGGCAAAGGGAGGATTGGTGTTCAAGTCAACAGTTGTTGGTATTGCTGGTTTTAGGTTAAAAAGACAACACTCTTAAGTGCAATATAATACTGATAATTAAGTCCTTAGAGATTTTTAATTGAAGCAATCAGGAGATATTACATGGCTGCTGCTGCTGCTGCTAAGTCGCTTCAGTCGTGTCTGACTCTGTGCGACCCCATAGACAGCAGCCCACCAGGCTCCCCCGTCCCTGGGATTCTCAAGGCAAGAACACTGGAGTGGGTTGCCATTTCCTTTTCCAATGCATGAAAGTGAAGAGTGAAAGTGAAGTCGCTCAGTCATGTCCGACTCTTAGCAACCCCGTGGACTGCAGCCCACCAGGCTCCTGCGTCCATGGGATTTTCCAGGCAAGAGTACTGGAGTGGGGTGCCACTGCCTTCTCCTATATTACATGGCAGGTGGTATTTAAGGAAAGGCTCAGAGAACTAATAACGTGTGTGTGTGTGTGTGTTAGTTGCTGAGTCATGTCAGACTCTTTGCAAATGGACTGTAGCTGGTCAGGCTCCTCTGTCCATGGGATTCTCCAGGCAAGAATACTGGAGTGGGAAGTCATTCCCTTCTCTAGGGGATATTCCTGACCCAGGGATCAAACCAAGGTCTTCTGCATAACAGGCAGAATCTGTACCATCTGAGCCACCCGGGAAGCCCCTAATAACATCTGGAAAGAATTATTTGGAAAGAGAGCCAAAAAGAGCCAAAAGAGAGAAAAGCACCCCAAACATGGAAAATAATATAGAAAAATCATAGAAGTTGCAAAGTGTACATTATCTTCAGGGAAATAGTCAGTCCTTTGCCAAGCTTGTGTGAGGGAAGCCCCTGCAACAGCGCATATGGTAAGAACCCTAAGGATATGTGAGGTCAGCCTATGGAGAAGCACAAGGGATAACAGATAAGGCAGTGAGACCATCATATCTTTAACTGTCTAAATAAAGCCAATTTTATTTTCTTTCACATCTACTTTAATACAGATGAATCAGGTCAATATACGGTAACCAATCAAATAACGTATGGTAATATAACTGAAATATAATCCAGTCTCAATGGAAGTTTGTTTGGCACCCTCAAGAAGCAGTACTGTGGAACGATAAACACAGAAGGCAAAGTGTTCAACAGACTTCATTTTGGTTGGGCCATTTGTGAACTCCTGTTCTTGTCTTTAATAAGACACCTCTGCTCTCTTACTCCCAAGCTAGTTTTGACCTTAAATTTAAGTTTCTATTTATTGACCTCCCTAGATGTTAAACCTTGATATTCCTCCAGAATTTATTTCAAAGTCTGATGCTCATTCATCCTTCCTGTTAGTAAATCCACATCTATTCTTGCTGCCGAAAACAAAGAAAAGACACATTTGGTGTCACATTATTTTTTTATTAATATACTTAAAGTTTAGGCACACATTTTATTTTAGGGGTAGTAACTAAATGTGATTCAAAACTAATAAACCTGGTTACAGGTATAAAGTAAAACCTGTCAAAGTTTTTAATAGGCATAAGATGTCTCTCCAGATATTTTAAAAACTTTGTATTTTATCATCAGAACAAAACTGTAAAGATTACTAACTTCTGCATGACCTATATTTTTCATTCTCCCCTTAATCTTTCAATCTTCTGACTCATGATTATAATTTTTATTCTCAATTTCCATATTTTTTCATGCCTAAGATGAATTCTTCAATCACATTTTGACATTTCTGTAATAAGGAGTTGCCTTGTTCTCACTGCATATTTTAACAGTTTTGTCTCCCCTTCCCCAAATCTGTCATCAGAATGATGGTTCATCATATCATCAGTGTTGTTGCAGAATCTCAGAAATACAATATAATATTCTTTTAATATTTCTTCCTTTTTTTGTCAAATGGTATTTTTGGAAAAAAGTGAATAGCAACAAGAATATTGCTGAAAATAAGTTATAAAGTAAACAACTTAAATATAGTCACCACAATCGAATGATACTAGGATAAAAGTATGTATACCCTAATGATAACTAAACATGAAGACAGCATTTCTTCTCTGAATGCTTTATTCTTCATTCTTATCTTTACTCACTCACTTTTCTCAGGTGTAAAAAGAGACTCACTTCTAAGTGGGACAATAGAGAAAAGCAAAAATTTAACCAGGGGGCTTCCAAAGACATATTTAGCAAGTACCCTATTTGTAATTTTATTTAAAATTAATTATTTCTCTATTAAAGGAAAAAACTTTAGGGTCCATTCTGAATTGAAGCTGAATCATAAGTTGAAAGAGAATGATGGCATGAAGAATTAGAATTTGGATTCCCTGTTCAGAGCCAGGCAGTTTCACGTTTCCCTACACCCACTCAGTGGTGGACGCAGCCATCGCTCAGTTTGGCAGACAGGAAATGGGTAACGTTCAAGCGGAACACTGTACTAGGGGTGTGGGTATTTTCGTTTTAAGATTTGACCTGCCCCGGTCTCCCCAAAATTTATATCAGTTCGTCACTAAGCTGGTTTGACTACACAATGTTGAAAACAAGCCCTTTTATATTAACCTGCCTTCACAGCCTATTAAACTAGATTCTAAATGGTCACTATGGCAACAAAATTGCTACTGCCTAACCTTGTATGCACCCACACAAATCTGGTGAGACCATTCCAGCACTCTTAGGCTAATCATATGAATTTTGTCTTCTCTGAATAAAAAGAAAACATTTAAACTTTTTTATTATATTAAAGACATTATTCTTATAAAGTCAATATTTACATTAACTTGAAACCTAATAATTTCCCAAACTTTTAAATAAAAATAAATGTGCTGAAAACTTACATCTGTATTTAGTGATGATCTGTACTGGATGTGTATTCATTGTTATTTGATATCTAAATGCACCAAAACCTTAAAGACAGCTCTATTAATATTCTAAATTTTGAAAAATATTGCATTGTTCCACAATTTCTAGAATAAAGGTTCAATGTAACAACAGGTCAGAAAGTTCTCAAAAGGCAGACAGGATACTATTTCTCACTAATATCCCAATTTGATAATATAAGAGTAAGAGTTTGAAAGTTCACTTTTTAAAAAAATGCATATATATATTGCATCACATACATTCCATACATATATACACACAAATACATATATACAGATTAGGAGCAAAGCAATCAAGACTTTAAAGTGAGATATATATCTATACACATGCACACATATAACTTTATTATCCAACATAAAATTCTAGCAGCAGTCCTAAAATGATCACTAAATGCCACTCAAATACAAAGCATGGACTTCTGTTTCTTACAATAAAGACAAATGGCAAACCTAGTGTTGTGAAACATATTTGCCAATACTGACCAAACCCCCAAGAACCTCATACAAATGTCAGAAGGAAGAAGTAACCGGAAGCCTACATGAGATGGCATCCCCTCCTGCCATCCAGACATCATCCAGGGAAACATGTGGCCTGGCTTCCATTGGTTTAAGCTGCATGCCAGTTGGACAGCACCCCAGAGAATACACTCTCATAGCATTCAGCGATCAGCTGGGGATACCACCTTCATGTAACTTAAATCACACAGTAACCTCAGACTCACTGTTCTCCTTACTTGTAACTGGTGGAGTTACATGTTTCTTCAGAAGAAACATGACACATAGTGCAGATCACAGCATTCGCCTGAGAGCACTGCAATGAGGATCAAGTGAAAGGCTGTATGGATGGCCCAGAGCACCAGTGTGAATCAAAGGTAGATCCTGGAGCCACTGGGCCAGTGAAGGGAGTCCAGTTGACCAACATTCAGTCTGGGTTAACAGAGAATCTGGACAAAGTTTCTACAAATATCATTATGAAACTCAAGGAGCTATTATATTTTGCTCTGTTTTTGTGTTTGTACAAATTCAGTCAGCACATACATTTCTGACATTTCTAAATAGATCTGAAAACTGAACTACATGAGAATTTTTTTTACTCTTTTTAAAATTTTGTATTATTCTAATATTTCCAGTTCATTGTACAGGACTGATCTTAAATACGCCTCCTCAAAGCCTGCCCATACATCAAGGGTCTGTGCTTTCTTAACACAGTCCTGTTTGACTCCACGCCGACTACTAACACAGCATTTACCACACTGTACTGCAATCTTTTGTTTTTCTTTCCTGTTGCCCTTATCTCAAATTGAGTTCTTGGTGGGTGGGGGAGGAGGACTGTATACTTTTCATTCATGCAGCTTAGAAACCTGGCTCCATGCTTGGTACAGAGTTGATTTTCAATAATGTCTGATGAAAAAATAAACAATCTAACAGGAATCTCTTTTAAGTTAAAAAAAAAAAAAGAGAGAGAGAGAGAGACAGAGAGATCGGCTCACTGGAGATAAATTACACAAAAACCAAGAGACATTTTGAAAATGCAATGACTGTCTTTAAGAGGGGGTGTTTTCTATCACTGGAAGAATTTAAGTGGGTACAAATGACTATTTGACAAGGAAACTAAGTCATTCATCACCTGGTGACTGGACGGATGAATTCTGTGATTCCCTCCAATGCTGATATTCTGACACTCATCATCTCGATTCCATAAAAATAAAGCCATTATTTTAATTATCCTGCTTATTGACTAAAATTGAATATTTGTTTTCTTATAAGCATTACAGATGCTGCATCTTGCTTACTTCTCTATATAAAAGCAGGTTTAATAAGGATACGGGTGGTGTTACAAAAAGCTGTGCTCTGTGTCTCCAGAGGAGACATGATATCTGATTCGAATCAACTGTTAGCCAATTCATGATTCTAAGAAATATTAGAATAAAAACGGAGTCTTGAACCTATTTGAAATGTAAAAGCGGTGCTTCTGATAACACACACACACAAACGTGTAAGAAAAGAGACGGTAGCTTAACCAGGAAGCTCTTGGTCAAGTGGAAAAAAAATGGAAAAACAAAATCAAACAGCTTCAAAGTCCTTAACATCCACAGATGCCTTATTGCAAACTACCACCTGTGGTCTCTGCTGTAGCAAGCAGGCTTTCCAATTGTGTACACCACTGTTCTGTGTAACAAGCTGGTTCCCGCCAGACATTTCAATTTATCATTTTAGTGAAGTCTCATAGGGCTTCACAGATGGACACCAGGGAGAAAAGTGGTCTGCCACCTGCATTTGGCAAATAATCTGTTCCTGAACTGCTGATATAAATTAAAAATAGATTTTAAAATGCATGGGAGAAACACAGGGCTGTCACTCTGTAAACTCGATTAGTTAAAATGACATCGTCATGAATTATAAACTAAATGCAGATATTGCATCTCACTATAGCGGACTATAATGATACGCTTTTGGAGAATGGTGGGGGTGCTATTATTTGGTATGAATTTTATTCAAATGGCTAACTAATACTAAGGAGCAACTTTCTATCTACATTGGAGTTCCCCTCATGGACTGGGTGAGTGAGAAGCTATAGCAGAAGGTCCTTCTATTTCATCTAAAAAACTTGGGAATTTCAACTCCATAGGAAGGCAAGGCTCCACAATATTACAGTAAGGTTGGGAGCAATTTTTTCAGTGTACTGACTAGTAATCACCCTGACTGTTGAGAACCATGGGTACTCAACCCAAACCTGTTCCCTGCTTTTCATGGCAATTTGGCTGGTTTTCAGAAGTTCCTGTCAGTTTGGCATACTTTCCCAATATATAGGCATAATTTAAACATAATCCGTTCAGTTCAGTTGCTCAGGTGTGTCTGACTCTTTGCAACCCCAAAAACCGCAGCACGCCAGGCCTCCCTGTCCATCACCCACACCCATGGTCCACCCAAACCCATGTCCATCGAGTCGGTGATGCCATCCAACCATCTCATCCTCTGTCATCCCCTTCTCCCCTTGCCCTCAATCTTTCCCAGTATCAGGGTCTTTTCCAACGAGTCAGCTCTTTGCATCAGGTGGCCAAAGTATTGGAGTTTCAGCTTCAACATCAGTCCTTCCAATGAACACCCAGGACTGATCT
>NW_011491028.1:1992405-2002081 GCF_000754665.1 Bison bison bison | reverse complement strand
ACACCCAGGACTGATCTCCTTTAGGATGGACTGGTTGGATCTCCTTGCAGTCCAAGGGACTCTCAAGAGTCTTCTCCAACACTACAATTCAAAAGCATCAATTCTTCTGTGCTCAGCTTTCTTTATAGTCCAACTCTCACATCCATACATGACCATTGGAAAAACAACAGCCTTGACTAGATGGACCTTTGTTGGCAAAGTAATGTCTCTGCTTTTCAATATGCTATCTAGGTTGGTCATAACTTTCCTTCCAAGGAGTAAGCGTCGTTTAATCTCATGGCTGAAATTATCATCTGCAGTGATTTTGGAGCCCCAAAAAATAAAGTCAGCCACTGTTTCCACTGTTTCCCCATCTATTTGCCATGAAGTGATGGGACCAGATGAAGGATCTTAGTTTTCTGAATGTTGAGCTTTAAGCCAACTTTTTTACTCTCTTCTTTCACTTTCATCAACAGGCTCTTTAGTTCTTCTTCACTTTCTGCCATAAGGGTGGTGTCATCTGCATATCTGAGGTTATTGATATTTCTCCCGGTAATCTTGATTCCAGCTTGTGCTTCTTCCTGCCCAGCATTTCTTATGATGTACTCTGCATATAAGTTAAATAAGTAGGGTGACAATATACAGCCTTGACGTACTCCTTTTCCTATTTGGAACCAGTCTGTTGTTCCATGTCCAGTTCTAACTGTTACTTCCTGACCTGCATAAAAATTTCTCAAGAGGCAGGTCAGGTGGTCTTGTATGCCCATCTCTTTCAGAATTTTCCACAGTTTATTGTGATCTACACAGTCCAAGGTTTTGGCATAGTCAATAAAGCAGAAGTAGATGTTTTTCTGGAACCCTCTTCCTTTTTTGATGATCCAGCAGATGTTGGCAATTTGATTTCTGGTTCCTCTGGCTTTTCTAAAACCAGCTTGAACATCTGGAAGTTCACAGTTCATGTATTGCTGAAGTCTGGCTTGGAGAATTTTGAGCATTACTTTACTAGCGTGTGAGATGAGTGCAATTATGTGGTAGCATAATACCTGTATTTAAAATCAGTGAGCAAAATTTTTCTACTGATCATAATACTTTATTTTCAACCTCTTTAAAAATCTGTATACAAACTTTGAAATTGATGCTTGAATCACTGAATTAAATGTTTCCACTAAACAACGTGGGGGTAGAGTGGGCATGGCAAGAATGAGAAGCTGAACTTATTTGGTGGCCACCATGCTAAATCTTCCCACCATCACCTTGAATATGAAACTCTGAAAAGCACAACGACAGAAAATTAAGTGCAGACATGAACTGGGAAGGTCAGTAATAAATGCATTGAATAAAAAAAACATGTATATTTCATCTTTATTTCAATCATTATTTCAATTCTGAAAACTACTCAACCAACTATGGCGGGTGGCGGGGAGAGCAGTTCTTCCTTATGGTATGGGTTTAAGGGGATAGTCCCAAAATGTCAGTTTATGCATTTCTGATACACTGGTACTGTGACTAAAGCCCTCTTACTGCAGTCAGAAATTCTTGATTTTCCCTTCAAAAACATCAACCCCAAAACTTACATGACATTAATGAAGCCAATAACGGGCCTCAGTTTGGGCTGGGAAAATTGGGCTATCTCAGCACTTAAAATCTTTATTTGGTTCAGAACTAAATTAGTTGTTTATTCCTTATTACACCAACCATAGGCTAAACAGCCCCAGGGGCATCTTAATTGTTTTCATTGAACTGGAAAATTCCTGCTACTACTAGCTTTTGAATCCAAGAATTAGTGGGAGAAGAAAAGGTTCCAAAAATGTCTTTTGCTTTCCTTCTCAGGGACAGAGAACAAAGAAAGAGATAAAAAAGAGGCACTGAGAACACAAGGAGTACAATTAGTAGTTTATAGTTGGTAGAGTCCCTTCAAAGTAAAACTATCTTTATCTTTGACATAAAGAAAGAGGCTTCCGAAATGCAAATCAAAACCACTATGAGGTACCATTTCACACCAGTCAGAATGGCTGCTATCCAAAAGTCTACAAATAATAAATGCTGGAGAGGGTGTGGAGAAAAGGGAACCCTCTTACACTGTTGGTGGGAATGCAAACTAGTACAGCCACTATGGAGAACAGTGTGGAGATCCCTTAAAAAACTGGAAATAGAACTGCCTTATGATCCAGCAATCCCACTGCTGGGCGTACACACTGAGGAAACCAGAAGGGAAAGAGACACGTGTACCCCAATGTTTATCACAGCACTGTTTATAATAGCCAGGACATGGAAGCAACCTAGATGCCCATCAGCAGATGAATGGATAAGAAAGCAGTGGTACATATACACAATGGAGTATTACTCAGCCATTAAAAAGAATACATTTGAATCAGTTCTAATGAGGTGGATGAAACTGGAGCCTATTATACAGAGTGAAGTAAGCCAGAAAGAAAAACACCAATACAGTATACTAACACATATATATGGAATTTAGAAAGATGGTAATGATAACCCTGTATACGAGACAGCAAAAGAGACCCAGATGTATAGAACAGTCTTTTGGACTCTGTGGGAGAGGGAGAGGGTGGGATGATTTGGGAGAATGATATTGAAATATGTATAATATCATACATGAAACGAGTCACCAGTCCAGATTCGATGCACGATACTGGATGCTTGGGGCTGGTGCACTGGGACGACCCAGAGGGATGGTATGAGGAGGGAGGAGGGAGGAGGGTTCAGGATGGGGAGCACATGTATGCCTGTGGTGGATTCATTTTGATATATGGTAGAACCAATACAATATTGTAAAGTTTAAAAATAAAATAAAATTTAAAAAAAAAAGAGAGGGAAAAAAAAAAAAAAAAGAAAGAAAGAAAGAGGCTTCCTTTAAAAAAAAAAAAGAGAGACCTGGAGATCTAACTGCGTCTAAGAGAATACTTCCTTTTAGAAAGTGCTAAAACTGCCCAAGGGTTGTTTTTCACATTTAGATTTTCTGTCACTAAATGACTTTTAACCATGTCTCACGTATTAGAACAAATGTGAGGTAACAGATAATGATATCTATGATAATGGTATCTATTTTACTATGTTTTATTATTCTGAAAAGAACCTAATCAAACCAAAACCAAAACAACCACAGATAATTTTAGCCTAGAAAAAAATTCATTAAATCACTATATGCATTTGTAATTGGACTTTAATATTGAATTACATTTTAAATATTTTCCTAAAAAGTCCTAATTATTAAGCATGCATTTTCAATTTGATTTTTTTTTTTTTACTAATAAATGCTTTTAACTATCACTATGTTTTTAATGATTGATATTGACCACAAAGAGAACTACAAGTGAAGTAAGCTTATTCTAGAGAAGGCAACGGCACCCCACTCCAGTGCTCTTGCCTGGAAAATCCCATGGGTGGAGGAGCCTGGTAGGCTTCAGTCCATGGGGTCGCTAAGAGTCGGACAGGACTGAGCAACTTCACTTTCACTTTTCACTTTCATGTATTGGAGAAGGAAACGGCAACCCACTCCAGTGTTCTTGCCTGGAGAATCCCAGGAATGGGGGAGCCTGGTGGGCTGCCGTCTATGGGGTCGCACAGAGCCCGACACGAATGAAGCGACTTAACAGCAGCAGCAGCAACAGACCTTCCAAGGGGAGTGCATAGTGAGTTAGAATATGAAGTAGCTGATGCTACTTCCTTCCATTATAAGATTCTGATATTTAAAAGGTCAGTCTAATATGGAAAGAGTCTGATATGGAAAAGGTCAGTTTTCATTCCAATCCCAAAGAAAGGCAATGCCAAAGAATGTTCAAACTACTGCACAATTGCACTCATCTCACACGCTTGCAAAGTGAAACTGAAAGTTGCTCAATCATGTCTGACTCTTTGTGACACCATGGACTATTCAGTCTATGGAATTCTCCAGGCCAGAACACTGGAGTGGGTAGCCATTCCCTTCTCCAGGGGAATCTTCCCAACCCAGGGATTGAACCCAGGTCTCCTGCAAAGTAATGCTCAAAATTCTCCAAGCCAGGATTCAATGGTATGTGAATTGAGAACTTCAAGATGTTCAAGATGGATTTAGAAAAGGCAGAGGAAGCAGAGATCAAACTGCCAATACACACTGGATCATCGAAAAAGCAAGAGAGTGTCAGAAAAACACTTACTTCTGCTTCATTGACTATGCTAAAGCCTTTGAGTGTGTGGATCACAACACACCATAGAAAACAACTATTTATTTCTTAAAGAAATAGAAATACCAGACTGCCTCCTGAGAAATCAGTATGGAGGTCAAGAAGCAACACTTAGAAATGGACATGGAACAGACTTGTTCCAAATTGGGAAAGGAACATGTCAAGGCTGTATATTGTCACCCTGATTATTTAACTTATATGCAGAGCACATCATGCGAAATGCAGGACTGATTGAAGCACAACCTGGAATCAAGATTGCAGGGAGAAATATCAATATCTTCATATATGCCAATGACACCACCCTTATAGCAGAAAGTGAAGAACTAAAGAGTCTCTTGATTAAAGTGAAAGAGAAGAATGAAAAAGTTGGCTTAAAACTCAACAGTCAGAAAATTAAGATTATGGCATCTGGTCCCATCACTTCATTGCAAATAAATGGAGAAACAATGGAAACTGTGACAGACTTTATTTTCTTGGGCTCCATAATCACTGCAGGTGGCGACTGCAGCCATGAAATGAAAAGATGCTTGTCCTTGGAAGAAAAGCTATGGCCGACCTAGACAGCCTATTAAAAAGCAGAGACATTACTTTGCCAACAAAGGTCCATCTAGTCAAAGCATGGTTTTTCCAATAGTCATGTATGGATGTGAGAGCTGGACCATAAAGAGGGCTGAGTGCCAAAGAATTGATGCTTTTGAACTGTAGTGTTGGAGAAGACTCTTGAGAGTTCCAAGGAGATCAATGCAGTCCATCCTAAAGGAAATCAGTCCTGAATATTCACTGGAAGGACTGATGCTGAAGCTGATGCTCCAATACTTTGGCCACCTGATGTAAAGAACCAATTCATTGGAAAACACCCTGATGCTGGGAAGGATTGAAGGCAGGAGGAGAAAGGGACGACAGGATGAGATGGTTGGATGGCATCACTGACTCAATGGACAAGAGTTTGAGCAAGCTCCTGGAGTTGTTGATGGACAGGGAAGCCTGGCATGCTGCAGTCCATAGGGTCGCAAAGAGTCAGACATGATTGAGCAACTGAACTGATATTTAAAAATTTGTCTAAAAGTAGAAAAAATGTTAGTCACTCAGTCATTTTTGACTCTGCAACCCCATGAACTATAGCTCACCAGGTTCCTCTGTCCTTGGAATTCTCCAGGCAAGAATACTGGAGTGGGTTGTCATTCCCTTTCCAGGGGATAGGCTTGACCCAGGGATTGAACTCAGGTCTCCAGCTTTATAGGCTGTTTCTTTACCATCTTGAGCCACCAGTGAACCCCAAAAGTAGAAAGTAGGGTGAATTAGAAGCAAACACACTGTTAAAAAAATCAAGTACACCTTAGTATACAAATTATCTAATATGCATTAGCTGATAGCATGTTAGAGGCCAGACATTGGTTTACAGAGACAAAAGACACAGTCTCTTTCCACAAGGACTTCACAAACCACTGAGAAAAATGAATAAGCAACTGCTAGTACAGGGTGGTCAGTGTTAGGCAAGAGAGAAATTCATGTGGATTCTGAGCCGATGGAAGACAATCCCCTACCCCCCTAACCTGGGGGATACCCAGGGTGGATGAAGTATCAGTAGGCATTGGCTCAGTAGAGAGGGAGGAAGGTTCTCTCAGGCAGTAGGAAGAGCAGAGCAAAGCATCAGAGGAAAAGAATGAACTGTGTGTATTTGAGGAAATCAGGTTTATAGCAGGAATAAAAGATTAGTGGTAGCAAACAGCAAGAGAGGAGGCTAGAAAGGTAAACAGCTTCAGAGCATAAAACGCATCAAACTAATAAAATGCTGTTTATATTTCCACTCGTATTCCTCAATGCCCCATAAAGTGTGCTATTTAATCTCTTTAACTACCATATTCAAAAGATTTGAGAAGTTTATTCTAAATGTTTTTATTTAGAAGAATTTTACAAAGCCTGTTAACTTCCATCTTTGGAGAAAGTTCTACCTGTGCAGCAAATCATTTTTGTCAACCTCACTTTGACAGTCTTTATATTTGAATTGTGCTATTTAATCATGTTAACGGAAAACAAGCCTCAACAGCAAAATACTGAGAAAGATTTTATTTTCTCAGTAGTTTTCCAGTAGCTTCATATTTGATATTCAAACTCAAAAATTCACATCACTTCTCAAATACACTTAATGACTTTAGGAACCACTGTAATTGTGGTACCAGTCCAACCAGAAATATGAAATTTATCACACAAGCAAGATGATGCTAAAGCTGTCAAAGACATCTCTGGGCACACTTCTAGCACAACCTTTTGGGTTGGTATTAACTAGCATAACCAGAAGCATGGTACCTAGAATGGAAAGAACATGACCACCTACAATTGTGTGAATTGGGAATGACTTTATCTCACTAGCCTCAATTTCCTCATTTCTAAAGTTGGAAAAATTCATACCTATCAGGGTTACTGTGAAAATTAGAACTTCAGAACTAGCTATATACTAAGTTTGGCAAGCCATGGGCACTCAATGGAGATGGATATGATTAACATATGCACAATGATTTTATCCCTGCAGCTGCTGCTGCTTAGTTGCTTCAGTCATGTCTGACTCTGTGTGACCCCATGGACTGTAGCCCACCAGGCTTCTTTGTCCTTGGGATTCTCTAGGCAAGAGTTCTGGAGTGGATTGACATGCCCTCCTCGAGGGGATCTTCCCGATCCAGGGATCAAACTCAGGTCTCCTGCACTGCAGGAAGATTCTTTACCGCCGAGCCACCAGGGAAGTCCAATTTTATCTCTACTGAGGTCCTTTAAACCTCTAGCCATTGAGAATCAACGAAATTCCAAGGCAGTCAGTAACGCCACTCTTCATGCTCAATTCACCGTGACACGTTCCTAAAAGGCCCTTTCTTTTCAGCTCCAATGTAGTCTGTCATTTCTTATTTTTCAGCATGTGGCTCAGTAAGTCAGGTCCCTCCTGCAAGGGCAACTTGTTACGATTTATGACTAATATGTTGCATTCCATATTTATCTCTTGAATGACAACTCAGGTCCCTGAGTCTTTTCTTTTCAAGAGGCAATCACAGTATCATTTCCATTGAACAGGGAATGAAAACACTATAATCTCTCAAAATCGTTATTTTCAAATACAGTTAAAACATTGATTAACTCTCCTTCTCTTCCCTTTGAACACAAAGAATTCAGACTGCGCAGATGACAAGGGGTAAGACAAGTGAAGTGAAATAAATCCTGAAGCTAGACATAGCCTCACCTTCTCAAGAGTTTATTCAATGGGTTTACTCATTGGGTCTGTGACTTGCTTAAAGTACGCAAAGGTATCAGGTGAGATGAAGGACCTGACTTCAACCCACCAGATACTGGTAGAACCTAGAAATACTCTTCCCTCCAGATGACACTTTTTCCACTAGAGAATCTATGTTTCTACATAAGAGTTTACATATTCTGCAGCATAGCCAAGTAGGAAGAGCACAGGTTTAGGAGTCAGATAAACATGGGTCCAATCTTAATCCTGCTATTTACTAGTTTTCTGAATATAGGCAAGTGCTCTAAACCACTGTTTGTTCATATGCAGAACAATCAAATCATTGTATGGATACTGAAAATGTCTCCTTATTGAAAAATTCAGACTTAAATTGAAGAAAGTAGGAAAAACCACTAGATCATTCAGGTATGACCTAAACCAAATCCATTATGACTATACAGTGGAAGTGACAAATAGATTCAAGGGATTAGATCTGATAGAGTGTCCGAAGAACTATGGATGGAGGTTGATAACATTTCACAGGAGGCAGTGATCAAAACCATCCCCAAGAAAAAATGCAAAAAGGCAAAATGGTTGTCTGAGGAGGCCTTACAAATAGCTGAGAAGAGAAGAGCACCAAAAGGCAAAGGAGAAAAGGAAAGATATATCCATCTGAATCCAGAGTTCCAAAGAATAGCAAGACAGATAAGAAAGCCTTCCTCAGTGATGAGTGCAAAGAGATAGAAGAAAACTATAGACTGGGAAAGACTAGAGATCTCTTCAAGAAAATTAGAGATACCAAGGGAACTTTTCATGCAAGGATGGGCATAATAAAGGACAGAAATGGTGTGTACCTAACAGAAGAAGAAGATATTAAGAAGAGGCGGCAAGAATACACAAAAGAACCATACAAAAAAGATCCTAATGATCCAGATAACCACAATGGTGTGATCATTTACCTAGAGCCAGATATCCCAGAATACAAAGTCAAGTGGGCCTTAGGAAGCATCACTATGAACAAAGCTAGTGAAGATGATGGAATTCCAGCTGAGCTATTTCAAATCCTCAAAGATGATACTGTGTAAGGGCTGCACTCAATATGCCAGCAAGTTTGGAAAACTCAGCAATGGCCACAGTACTAGAAAAGGTCAGTTTTCATTCCAATCCAAAGGAAGGCAATACCAAAGAATGTTTAGACTACCACACAATTGCAATCATCTCACATGCCAGCAAAGAAATGCTCAAAATTCTCCAAGCCAGGCTTCAACAGTACGTGAACCATGAACTTCCAGATATTAAAGTTGGATTTAGAAAAGGCAGAGGAACCAGAGATCAAATTGCCAATACCCATTGGATCATCAAAAAAGCAAGAGAGTTCCAGAAAAACATCTACTTCTGCTTTATTGACAAGGCCAAAGCCTTTGACTGTGTAGATCACAAAGAACTGTGGAAAATTCTTACTGCTGCTGCTGCTAAGTCACTTCAGTCGTATCTGACTCTATGCAACCCCATAGACGGCAGCCCACCAGGCTCCCCTGTCTCTGGGATTCTCCAGACAAGAACACTGGAGTGGGTTGCCATTTCCTTCTCCAATGCATAAAAGTGAAAAGTGAAAGTGAAGCCGCTCAGTCGTGTCCGACTCTTAGCTACCCATGGACTGCAGCATACCAGGCTCCTCCGTCCATGGGATTTTCCAGGCAAGAGTACTGGAGTGTACTGCCATTGCCTTCTCCAGGAAAATTCTTAAAGAGATGGTAATACCAGACCACCTTAACTGCCTCCTGAGAAATCTGTATACAGGGCAAGAAGCAAGTTTGAACTGGACATGGAACAACAGACTAGTTCCAAATTGGGAAAGGAGTACATCAAGGCTGTATATTGTCACCCTGCCTATTTAACTTACATGCATAGTGCATGATGTGAAATGCCAGACTGGATGAAGCACAAGCTGGAATCAAGATTGCAAGGGGAAATATCAATAACCCCAGATACGCAGAGGACACCACCCTTATGGCAGAAAGCAAAGAACTAAAGAGCCTCTTGATGAAAGTGAAAGAGGAGAATGAAAAAAACTGGCTTAAAATGCAACGTTCAAAAAATGAAGATCATGGCATCTGGTCCCATCACTTCATTGCAAATAGATGGGGAACAATGGTAACAGTGACCGACTTTACTTTCTTAGGCTCCAAAATCAGTGCAGATGGTAACTGCAGTCATGAAAGATGCTTGCTCCTTGGAAGAAAAGCTATGACCAACCGAGACAGCATATTAAAAAGCAGTGACATTACGTTGTTGACAA
>NW_011491028.1:1991192-1992305 GCF_000754665.1 Bison bison bison | reverse complement strand
TATATTGTCACCCTGCCTATTTAACTTACATGCATAGTGCATGATGTGAAATGCCGGACTGTATGAAACACAAGCTGGAATCAAGATTGCAAGGGGAAATATCAATAACCACAGATACGCAGAGGACACCACCCTTATGGCAGAAAGCAAAGAACTAAAGAACCTCTTGATGAAAGTGAAAGAGGAGAATGAAAAAACTGGCTTAAAATGCAACGTTCATGTATACCTGTGGCGGATTCATTTTGATATTTGGCAAAACTAATACAATTATGTAAAGTTTAAAAATAAAATAAAATTAGAAAAAAAAAAATCAGGAGAACACATTCCTTACAAAAGGCGACAATAAAATATAACATTAATTGAAAATAAAATAAAATAAAATGCAACGTTCAAAAAATGAAGATCAGGGCATCTGGTCCCATCACTTCATTGCAAACAGATGGGGAACAATGGTAACAGTGACAGACTTTATTTTCTTAGGCTCCAAAATCAGTGCAGATGGTAACTGCAGTCATGAAAGATGCTTGCTCCTTGAAAGAAAAGCTATGACCAACCGAGACAGCATATTAAAAAGCAGTGACATTACGCTGTTGACAAAGGTCCATCTCGTCAAAGCTATGGTTTTTCCAGTGGTCATCTATGGATGTGATAGTTGGACCATAAAGACAGCTGAGCACTGAAGAATTGATGCTTTTGAACTGCATTGTTGAAGAGGACTCTTGAGAGTTCCTTGGACTGCAAGGAGATCAAACAAGTCAATCCTACAGGAAATCAATCCTGAATATTCATTACAGGGACTGAAGCTGAAACTCCAATACTTTGGCTACCTGATGAGAAGAACTGACTTATTGGAAAAGACTCTGATGCTGGGAAAGATTGAAGGCAGGAGGAGATGGAGATGACAGAGCATGAGATAGCTGAATGGCATCACCGACTCAATGAATAGGCATTTGAGCAAGCTCCCTGGTGTGCTGCAGTTCATGGGGTCACAGAGTCGGACACGACTGAGCAACTGAACTGAACTGATGGATCACTGGGCTGTGTAGAACAGAGCTTGGAAAACTAGGGCCAGCCACCTGATTTTTTACCTCCAGTGAATTAAGAATGGTTTGT
>NW_011491028.1:1982193-1991092 GCF_000754665.1 Bison bison bison | reverse complement strand
AATGCTTTAAAAAAATTTTTTTTTAATTTTAGTTATATAAGAACCTCAATATTTTTGATTTTGCATCTTGGCCCTCAAAGCAATTTTATAGAAAATGTTTGCTGGCCATTGGTTTAGATGAATAAGTAGACTAGGAATCCAATGTATATCCTGTATGTACTTGGGACATCAAGTTGCTTAATAAACATATTTCTCCTCCTTTGAGGGAATAATTGGCTTTGCACAATAAGCACTAATGTAAAATAAATTCTTTTTACATGCTTAACAGTTTTCATCACTCATAAAGTTTGTGGTATTGGAAAAATTATTAACATCTCTGGAGAATCAGTTTGCCTCTCTTCAAAATGAGAATATTGGTATAATTTTTGTACAGGTTTTTCTAAAAAAAAGAAGCTAATTATTTCAAAGCAAAGGAAAATGTCTGATATATTCAGTTATTTTACAGAAAGTAGCTCTTTGTAGGCTTACTAATATACAGATACACACATATACATGGAAAGTCACCCCCATCCTACCATCTAGAGATACTTACTCCCAGCATACGTTGGAATATTGCCTTTCATTTATTCTCACGCTTTCTCTAAGACTCTTACTTTGCACCCAGACATCCTTGCAAGTACTAATTAAGTTATGACCAATTAAATGTATATTGGAAGGAACGTATGAAATTTTCAAAAACTCTCTTAAGAGCAGAGAGCGGGCTTCCATTTGATTGCCTTCCTCCATTGTACTGGCTACAATGCAGAGATGAGGGATAAACTAGGTTACCTTTTTGGACCTTGAGGGTGAAGCACCATTAAGGATGTAGGGGAACCGTAGAGATGGTATAGGAATAGGCAAGGAATAACTCAAGTCTTGAAAAATTGATGGAGACGTGATGCCAGGTGTGGATAGCCTTCTTACCCCCAGGATTATTTTACTCATCCTTCTCATGGTTTGTTTTGTTCTGGTCTTTGTTCTCTTACATGCAGACACTCTCATCTTACTTCATACACACTGTCTTGGTGGGTGTTGGAAGGATAGTATGAAATAGACCAAAATGTTACCAGTGATTTTCCTTGAGTGGTGGGGTTAAAGTGACTTTCAATTTTTAATCTATGCTTTATTTTCTAATTATTTTACAGTGACTATATAATGATGTTGCTACCAGAAAAACATTTTTTTAAAAGTGGCACATTGCTTGAAATGTCCTAGTCTTAGGGTTCAACTATGAAAAGACCCATGATTTTACAGTAGAATACAATAATACCTAAAAGTAAGACTTAGTTTCTCTCAAATATCCCTAAGAACAGAAGGGATTGTCACACATCAGTCTTCACTAAGTTCTATTGATAATGTTGATGTTGACAACCAAAGTGCTGTTGAGAGAAGTCGTATCAGTCTGAAAAATAAACAATGGTTTGGATGCTACAGAGGTTAGCTAATGGAGTCATTAAGAAAAAAAAAATAGGAAAAAAATTTAACATAGATTTAGAAATTATTCCTAGGCATATGATACCATGATTGAAAGTGTTAAATGTTATTACAAACAGCTTTTTAAAGATCACTTTAAAAGCAGCTTCACATAAGATTACTCTGTGGAGCTCATATTTATATTACAATAAGGCTAGAAAACATAAATACGCCAATTTTCCTAATGTTAGTGAATGTGTACCAATGGCCTGGGATAAAATTTAAAGATAGGGCATTACCTATGATTTATGAAGGCATTTGCTGTTGTTTGTTGTTGATTAGTTACTAAGTCATGTCGGACTCTATGCGACCCCATGGACTGTAACCTTTAATGAAAGCAAAGTATCTCTAACAAATCAGAAAACTACGTGCTTTGGAAAACTGACCAATGGCTCAAAAAGTAGTTCTAGTGAAGACATATACAACAAATAGATGAAAATCATCACACTGAAGATTCATTAACCAAGAGTGTTTGAACATAATAAAATATAAAGACGTAGATTTAGGTAGAAGAGAGGTTATATGGTGAAGCATGGAAGCTATGGTTTTTCTGATCGTCATGTACGGATGTGAGAGCTGGACCATAAAGGAGGCCAAGCATCAGAGGATTGATGTTTTTGAATTGTGGCAGTGGAGAAGACTCTTGAGAGTCCCTTGGACAGCAAGGAGATCAAACAAGTCAATCCTGCAGGAAATCAACCCTGAATATTCATTACAGGGACTGATGTTGAAGTTGAAGCACCAATACTTTGACCACCTGATGTCAAGAGCCAAGGCATTGGAAAAGAACCTGAAGTCAGGAAAGACTGAAGGCAGGAGAAGAAGGGGGTACAGAGGATGAGATGGTTGGATGGCATTACCCACTCAACGAACATGAGTTTGAGAAAGTTCCAGGAGACGGTGAAGGACGGGGAAGCCTGGCATGCTACAGTCTAACAAACAGACAAACTTAGCAACTGAACAACAGCATGGAAATTTCCAAAACAGAAACTGATAAAAATCCTGAAGGAAAATATAAAAGGAGTAAAAATCATAGCCTGGCTATGTTAATTCATTATAGTTAACATCTCCAGATCCCTGCTCTCCCAGGAAATCTTTTTATCCTTTCCCAAAGTGGCTATGTTCTCAACACTATTAGAGGTTAAAATAAGTATTACCACAATGAAAGTGAACTTGGGAAAAGCTAGATATCAATATTATGAGTGTTTTACCTATATAATATCTTGAACATCTCTTGAAAGTTAGATAAGCTTATATAGTCTTGTGCAACTGGTTTTCCTGGACTTGCTGGAACAAGACAGGTAAAGCTAACTTAACATACAATCTTAATTAACATTTTCTTTTAGAAAAATATTTCAAAACAGACTGAAAATGTGAAGGAATAGGATAATGATCACCATATACCCATGGTATGGTAGATTCAGCCATTGTTATTACTTTATGTTTTCATCTATATATGTATTTATGTATACATATATTTAAGATAGGTTTTTATCGGTAAGTGTATATATAGTTAGGAAATAAGTTACAGACATCACAATACTTTGCACCTAAATACTCAAGCCTGCATCTTCTAAGAATATGTAATTCTTACATAACCACATCACTGACAACTAAAAATACTAACAATAGTTCCCTAATATTAACATAAAATTCATGTTCAAATTTTCCTGTTTGCCTCAGGAATAAATGCTATACATTTTTTTTTTCTGTAACTGGAATCGATCAGGTTTTATTCAGTTTGTGGTCAGTACCCTCTAAGTTAATCCCAAATGATTTCTGTCTCCTGGTCTTCATGTCTCTATTGATCTTCCACCATAGCCTCTTGGATGTGAGCTGGACTTGTTAAATCACTTCTAAGGACAATAATACAGAAGGGGCTGGATGTCACTTTTGAGATAAAATTATGGATTTTATTTTGGGCATTCTCTGCTCTTTCTTGAATCACTCACCTTGACAGAAGCCAACTGCTATGCTGTGAGCCAGGCCTGTGGAAAGCCCCCACAGCAAGGAGCTGAGGCCTGCCAACAGCTATGTGAGTGAAGTTGGCAACATTTCCTGCCCCTACCTCCCCCAGATGACCCTTCAGATGAGACTGCATCCTAGTCAACAACTTGACTGCAACCTTGTGAGAGACATATTAGCCAAAGGCACCCAGCAAAGCTGCACCGAAGGTTTCACTCCCATAAAAATTATTAGATGATAGATGTTTGTGGTTTCAAATCGGTATGTTTCGGGATAATGTTATATTGCAACAGACAACTAACACAGGTTTAATTTGGCTAAAACATCTCGTTACTTTCTTGTAATCGTCAACAGTCCCCTGAATATTTTTTCCTTAATGTCTTGAAGTGATCATTTTCAGTGTTCCTAGTGAATGACCACATTGCAATCTGTTTCATTGCTTCCTTGTTGTATCATTTAATTTGTTCCTTTATCCTTATACTTCCTATAAACTGAAAGTTATGTTAAAAGGCTTCATTGGGCTAAAATCCAACATTGCTGGCAAGAACACTCCCGAGAGAATGCTGTGTACTTTGTATTGCACCACATTAAGAGCCCTAAGACGTCAAGTTGTTGCCACTATTAGTGATGCTAATTTTAAAGCTTTATATAAAGTAATAATCACAATTTCATACTGTAAAGGCTCTTCATCCCCTGCCATTACCAAATAATTCCCTAATAAACCTTGGATGCTGTGTCCTTTCTCCTCAGTAGTGTAAGGAAAACTCCATCTGTCTGGAGACAAGTCTCAGCACCAAAGAGTCAGTCAAATGGCTTCCTTGTAAAGAGACCATAATCAATATATTAAAATGTTTCTGATTTTTTCATATATGGATTATGAAATGTAAGTGAAAACTCTTCCTGCAATATGTGAAGGTCAACTAGAGAAAAGTTTTGGAAATCTAAGTTTCTAAACTATGTTTGGAAATTTGAGTTCCTTTGACAGCTTGCTGTCACTTACTCTATCTACAGATATAAAAATGTGCATGTTCAACATTTTCAGTGTAAGTAAAATTAAAAGTCATCTCTGACTTTTCCAATAAATCAGATATACCTTTTCTATATGATGAAAGTCAGTTACACACTCAACATATGACATCACTGTCATTTTATAAGCTCTCATCAAACAATAAGCTTCTCAGGGACCCAGAGAAAACCTGTGATCTTTCAAGTATCTTGTTGTCTAATTGGATGTGATACTTCGATTTCAAATTTTATTTCAGAAGTTAGAAGGAAAATGGAGAAGTTCACTGTTCAAAAAAATAGAAGTTGTCTGAGAATCAGTCTCTTATTCTATAGATGACACTTTGCCAGTTAGAAAGTCTGTAAGATGGCAGTGAAAGATAAAGTGATATATTTTTTTAAAATATATCTACTTATACAGAATTATCATGATCTTCCATGATGTGTTAATATGGGGTCTTTGATTTCAATTCTCTAGAAATTATCAGTTATTGTAGTTCAATGATGAAATGTATATAGACTCATGTTAATAAGCCCAAGTCAAAATGTACTGAATCATTACTTCCAGCAATTAAGAGTATCAAAAACAAGTATTATCTTTTCTCCACTAAAGGATCCTCAAAATAAGATAATCACATGGTTCACAGAATCATTCCAGGTCCAAAAGTCTTTGATTAAGAAAGTTACCGCTGATAAATAACTCTGACTGATGCTTTTTAAAGTTAGATGTTATATTCAATTTAATTCTCATTATGAAAGTTTGCCAAAAATACTGGAAATATTTAATCTTTCAAGGATTTTTCATAAATTTTATTTATATGAGAATCTTGTCAGCTGGTGAGTTTATATAGAAATAGCTCTATAGAATTAAGGAAATTAAATAGGGCAAATATCTGAATGCTGAAATAAACAAATAGAGTTTCATTGTTTCTCTTTGCTTTGAATATTTTAGAAAATTCTGCTTTGTTGTTGTAGCCTTAATGTTTATAAACAAGTTAAAGTCATCCATCAGTCATCAGTAAAAAAACTAATTATTTCCCATAGTGTTAATGGACTGTACAATACAGAGGCTGTCTCTCAGGGCTGCTGTTATGGTTTATTTTTTCCTCAGGGGAAACTAAACTTGTTACTGCAAGTTTGTTCAATTAATCTTTTCTTGCAGGCAATAGAAAGAGTGGAATTCCTTCTCATCCTGTCCATTGTACTATGTTTTAATAAGATGAAAATGACTTCGCAAATACCCCAATTTCTCTTTTGATGATTGATAACTGGTGAAGAGTATTAAGAATGAGCACTTTCCTTTCTCCTTCTTTGGTCTCTTCCTGGGAAGCAAGGACCCTGGCACCCTTGGTTCCATTTCTCTGGAAGCAGCCCCTCTCTCAGCGACAGTGAAGCCACTCATATACAAGGTTCATTTATTCTATGGAGCAATTACCATTTTCCTTATGAGCAAAGCCTGGGAGTTCATCCAGCTGATATGAACATTTAATGGTTCTTGGTTTTAGGTCATTTCTGAAGGCTTAAGTACAAAGCAAACTACTAAAATTGAAAATTTTTTGCTGTGAACTGAACCCTCATCAGCACTTCTACAAACGCCTGCAGGGCTAGCTGCATTTAGTTGAAAGATTCTCGGTTCCCAGAGGGAGCAGCTCAATGAATCTTTTTCTTTTGCCACATATTTTACTAAAACTGAATCTTAAGAATTTAAATTTCATGGGATCCAGGGGAAAAGTGTTGGTTTAGTGTAGCAAGCTATTAGCCTCTTTTGTTGGAATTTTTAAAAACTGAATTTAGAGGGGTGTGCTGTAGGACTATTTTCGTATTTGGCCTGAATTATTCCATCTTATCTACAACAACACAGATGTTAAATGCACCAACACACCCTAATCCATGGTGTCTACTGCATTTTCTCCAACTGATAGCTTGGTAAACTCATCCAAGAAAGACAAGATGAGATGGAGAATTCCTGATTGCTTCTAAAAGACATAGTATTTTTTTTTTTCATTACCTACTCTCATTACTATACTCTTCCAGAATTATACCCTTGAAAGATCTATTTTACTATGAAAGTTTACTATTTTGTGTTCATGGAAATCACCTACTTCTTTCATCTGTTTCTCATACTTCATCCAAATGCTAGGAAATTACAAACGAAGGTCAGACTTTGAAACTGTAACCTTGAGATTTCAGAAACGGGACAGTTTTGAGTCTTGATGATGGATTCTCCCAGCCTTTGTCTCCTGTTTTCTCCATACTCCAACCCTTCCTACACTGACATTCACAATCATGTTACACACTAGTCCGCTGATATAAATATTTACTTACGTATTTGATTTCAGCTATGCCTATGTCTTGGAGAAGGCAATGGCAGCCCACTCCAGTACTCTTGCCTGGAAAATCCCATGGACAGAGGAGCTTTGTAGGCTGCCGTCCATGGGGTTGTTAAGAGTTGGGCACGACTGAGTCGGACACGACTGAGCGACTTCACTTTCACTTTTCACTTTCATGCATTGGAGAAGGAAATGGCAACCAGTGGGATTCTCCAGTGTTATTGCCTGGAGAATCCCAGGGACAGAGGAGCCTAGTGGGCTGCCGTCTATGGGGTCGCACAGAGTCAGACATCACTCAAGCGACTTAGCAGCAGCAGCAGCAGCAGCATGCCTATATCTACAAAAGACAGGGAACAATTTAAAATCTCAAAACAAATAAATGAAGAAAGGAAAATCTAGAATATCAAAATTAAATTTTCCAGGGGAGAAAAGTGTAAACAGGTCTTCTGGCATTAAAGTTACTTTAATTGAGCATTAGATTTAGAACTAAATTTCTCACAACTAAGGAAGTAATGGTAATGTAGTTCTCAATATCTGAATAAAGTATTCATGCTCACTGGGAGACATCACAAATATTGACCAGGACTGAGCCTTAGAGGGAACGTAAGCACCTGGATATGAAAATTCTGGATAATATAACCAATAATGTATCTGAATGCAATTCTTATAAAAATTAGAGGAATATTTATATCATTTTAACATTTCTATGGAATGCTAGCACAGTCCAGACATGTTACACATTGATGACCTAGCCATTCCAAGACAAAATTTAGAAAACAAAGAATTACCAACACTGAGCCCTAACTTGTCTCTCTCCAGCATCAAAACGTTTCAGGAAACATTCAACAACTTCTAGATACAATAAATTCATGGATGGATTCCCTGACACGTGTCAGAAGTGCCAAGAACTGATAGAGGTACACTATCAGTTGAGTAGAGAGGCACACTTAAATTTTATATATTGGATATGAAGACAGGAGAAGGGACCTTCCACTGAGAAAATCTGGGAGCTTCACGGCTTATGTTAAAGTTCAGTCATTTCAGTTCAGTCGCTCAGTCATGTCCGACTCTTTTAATGAGGACTTGCTACTAGCCTTTCTTCCTTAACGTATTTTCTCCTTCATAAGCTAGTACTACAAAGGATATTTCTAATAAAGTCTCCTCAAGAGTTTTTGTCCTCATTTTAACTGATTTTAATTTAAAAGAGTGGTTCTCAAAGTTTTTGTTCTCAGGACCCCTTCACAACTTAAAAATTACTGAGAACTCCAAAATGTGTTTATATGGGTTATAACTATGTTTACAATAATGGATTATAAAGTTAAAAATTAAACACAAAAATACATAAGCACATATTCCATTAGCTGTTTTAACCTCTGGAAAACCTTTATGAAATACTGAAAATGAAAAAAAAAGCAAATAACACCTTAGTATTATTAGAAAATTACTTGCGATCTTGTGGATTCCCCTAGAGTGTTAGGGATGCCCAGAGTTACTCATAGCATACTTTGAGAAACATCAGTTAAAAGGACCCTCAGTAGCAAAGGAAAAATCGACTACATGCATAGTACACACAGGACCAAAATGGTCAAAATTCCAGGCACGCACACATGCTTAAAGTTGTCTGCTGGGGGTGCCTCCCTGGTGGTCCAGTGGTTAAGAATCTGCCTTGCAACTCAAGGGACATTGGTGAAGTCCTTGGTCTGAGAAGTTCTCACGTGCTGCAGAGCAGCTAAGCCCATGTACAACTACTGAGCCTGTGCTCTGGAGCCTGGGGGGCACAATGATTGAGCCCATGCGCTGCAACTACTGAAGCCTGCTTACCCAGAGCCCGTGCTCTGCAACAAGAGAAGCCACCGTGATGAGAGCCTGAGGTCCACAACTGGAGAGTAGCCCCCACTCGCTGCAACTGGAGAAAGCCCCCATAAGCAAAGACCCACCACAGCCAATAAACAGATTAATAAATAAATCTTTAAAAAAAAATTTGTCTGCCTGTGAGGGTACACTGGCCTGATGCATAGCACACAAGAGAAGACCAAAGGGGCCAGCTACACTGGAATGATTCACCATCATCAGACTGCAAATTCTCTTCTACATTTTGATTCTGCTGCTGCTGCTGCTGCTGCTGCTAAGTTGCTTCAGTTGTATCCCAT
>NW_011491028.1:1981301-1981686 GCF_000754665.1 Bison bison bison | reverse complement strand
GCAGCCATTCACCAAAAGACATGGTCAAGAAAGTTTCAAGAAAGAAAGAAAGAAAGCTTCCAGAAGCTTTATTTATAAAAGCCTGAAACTGGAAAGCACTCAAATGACCATTGTCATTAAAATGGACCAAAAAATGTGGCATATTATACACAGCAATAAAAAAGAATGAACTATTGATACACACAACAAAAGAGATGGCTCTCTCAGATGTAATGTTAAGCAAAAAAAAAAAAGCCAGTTACAGAAGAGTACATATTATACAATGACTCCATCAACATGATGTTGAAAGACAGGCAAAACTAATCAATGATGGTCAAGCTCAGAATAATGGTTATCCTTGACAGAGGAGATTAACTGGGAAGGGACACAGGAGAGCCTTCCAAGG
>NW_011491028.1:1977073-1981201 GCF_000754665.1 Bison bison bison | reverse complement strand
CTGAAAACATCCTCTATCTTGTTCTTGATCTGGTTACCTGGGCATATAGATCAGTATGCGTTGATTTGTACCTTTAAGCTTCGTGCACATTATCGTATATGTAATATATTGCAATAAACATGTTTTTAAAATGTTAAACCCAAATCCAGAAGCGCCTTATTTTTTTCTTCCATGAAAAATACAAAGGATCTGTCTAAACATTTATGCACCTGAAAACCCAATGTGGAAAGATCAATACACAGACTTTCCTTTTTAAAGCCAAGTATCAGTCTCACTCCTCCCCAGGATCTTGCCTTGACACTGACCAGTTTCCACTGTCTGAATAAAATCTGATAAACATATGCACAGGATTCACAGCAAGTGTACATAAGTAGGTTGAAATTGTGTTACTTTCATTCTAAATCTCTTTCTTATTACATCTACCCTATGCCCTGGTCTTGCAAACCTGAGTCCCTTAAACTCAAGTACAGAAGTCAATGGTGACAGCATAGTGTACCAAGATTTAATATTAAATAATATGGAAGAATGTAATATTAGCAGAAACATTAAAAACTGTATACATCCTGAGCATAATTAGGTAAAATATTCACATGGGTAGAAAAATATTACAAGTAAAATCCTCAAATGCTGACAACAGGTATCGTTTTGTAAAGTAACAATTTTTTTCTAATTTTTTAGAATTTTTATGAAATGTACTTTATTAATGCACAACCATTAAAATAAAATGAAATGAAATAATTTAGAAAAGCTATATTTTTTAAAAGGTATTTGAGAGCTACATAAAGATATCACCTATGCCTCAATTTTCATGATTATGATGCCTTTGCTTCTCAATGATTATGAATTTATGCTCAACATCAGCTCTCCTAAAGTTACGGTTTTTCCCTAGCTAAAATGTCTAGCTACAATGCTACCCCTCACTGACACAGCTTCAGCTTCACATAACCTCCAGCTCTGCCCCTGTGTGCTGGAAGACTGCTATGACTTACTTCCTTGGTTTCTGGCTCTTTCATCAACATGGTTTCATCAAATGGGTTTTAGCTACAGGACCCCATAACTCCTCTAGGCCTGTCCTCTCTGTCATCCAAAAACACAGTGCCTATTTACTTTATCACACTCAACTTCCTGAGAGACCAAATTAAGGGAGTCAATGGCAGCAACAGATGAACCAGTGACACCAGGATAGGAATACAGGCAGGTCCATGAACCAAAACAGCAAGGTATACAGGAACATGGACGTGATGGAGCTTGATGATAAAGTTAGTATAGTAGGGACTTACAAATGTAGGCATTTGCAGACGCCCAGAGCTTGAATAAGACAGCACAAACAGTGGCTCAGACAAAAAATGTTCAGAAAAATGATATCCTGATGATCAGAAAAATAATGTCAGCCATAGGCCTGCCTGATAGTATTACAGTGTACTTGTTAATTCTAAAATCTGCTTTGAATAAATCTGTCTTGAGTTTAAGGATCTTCTTAAGTATGAATAGTCTACCACTTTTCAGAAAAGGGAGAGTAAGTTGCACTGCTGTTTAAGTCCACAACCTTTGGGGTGGGCTAGGATTTTTCCAGAGTCCTTACACGGTCTCAAGAGGGAAACTAATTTTCCACCTTAGGTTAAGGGCATTGATCTAAAAATAAAAGGCATTTTCACTTTATTTCTTTATTGACAATTTATTAAAACATTTAGGAAATGAATTCTTTGTTTACCTGAATTATTTCTTATATAAGAAAAAAAAGTATACAATATAGTATAGTCACATTAATATGAAGTCTATATGGGGGGGATTTAAAAGGTTAATCGTGTACGTTGAAATGTCAGAGCAATTTAACAAGGACTATGAAGAATAATGATTAGTGTCAGAAGAAATATCTCTTTCCTACAAAGAACTGGATTTTTTTTTTAACTTAAACAGGCTATGTTTTTGTCTTAGCTTCAAATTGAATTAAAAATAGTTTAGTGCTAGAGAGCCTAATTAGCTGTTAGAATTCTGAGAATCAGAGCTTAAGTCATCAAGAGTGAGGACTGAGTGAACTGTCATTAGGGAGACAATACATCTTTAAAACAGGCTAAATAAATGAGAATTGTTTTTATGAGAGGCAACTCCAGTTTTCAGGCATGCATCTTATTTCTTGTTCAATACAAAAAGCTCATTTTATGTATTTATATGTGCAATAAAATCTCATTTGGGTTAATTCTACATATCCAATATAGAATTCTTCATTTTGCAAAGTGGTCTGATCGTTACTACTAAATACTCAGCACATCTCCACCTTGTGTAATAAGTGTCTAAAAGTACTTAAAATATGAACATAATATTTTTAACATATAATATATTTGTTTAAATCTATCCTTTTGATAACATGTTGCTTGTACCAAAAATTTACCCTTGAGAAGCTAAAGACTACTTCTACATCTGGATGTATTTATTTATTGAGGGAAAGAAAGGAGGAGGAGGAGGGCAGGAAGAAGAGGAGAAAGGTGGAAGCAAAGAAGAAAGAAAAGAGGAGGGAAAGAGCAGGGAAAGCAAAGTACAACGGGAGGAAGGAAGGTTGGCTTAACGCCATTCACATTGATATTCACTAAGTTTACTAAAGACAAATCAATAAATTCTTGCTGGTTCGGGTTTAGCTACTTTTCAGACTAATCTTGTAGATGCTTTTACAGTATATCTTCATATTTTTATCCAAACAATATTGCAACATAAATTAACTACATCACCAAAAACCTTACAGTATACCTCCATATTTTTATCCAAACAATATTGCAACATAAATTAACTACATCACCAAAAACCTCTCATTCCCCAAACCACCCCCTACTCCGTCTCTAACACCAGGGCATAATTTCAACAAATACTGCTACTTCTAAGTACACGGAACTCAGAGTGCACATAACCAAAACAGATGAAATTTGTAAGGACTCAGAATTCTCTGGAATTAAAGTCTTCGAATTTTAATATGTTCCTTGTATTGTCTTGAATCTTGGCCATGTCTGTGTTAGATTCAGTCATGGGTTTAATTTCTTTCAAAAAATAAAACAAATCCATCCTCTGAGGTAACTTTGATTTATTTCTGTTTGCACAACAGACCAGAGCACTTAGGAGTTTTTTTCCCAAACATGGAATGCAGTGTTTACTCATTGGACCCCATCCAGTCAATTGAGGAAACAGAATTCATTTAATTTCTTGAAAAGTACTGCATAATTTTAAGCCCTATGTATTTATAGAGTAATTGAAGTTATGCTACTTACTTGGAATCCTTCTAGGATTCAGCATAAATATTCTATCATTTGTTGTATACATACAAAGTAAATTTTAAAATAATACACGTATCAAGAGATTTCAAAGAAAAACTATACTCTCCCTTCTGGTCTTAAATGACTGTTCAGAACCTCAAGATTCCTTTCATATATGGATATATGATTACACAGAAATGCTAGAATTTTTTTCAATGATTGAAATTCATCAAGAAATGAATTTTCAAAAATTGCTTTGGTCGTTTTTTATCCTTATGACTATTTTTTAATACATTCACCAATTGGCACTTCCCACATATAGATATGGGCTTTCCTGGTGGCTCAGCAATAAAACATCCACCTGTCAATGAAGGAGATGTGAGTTCAATCCCTGGGTCTGGAAGATCCCTTAGAGAAGGAAATGGCAACCCACCCAGTATTCTTGCCTGGGAAATTCCATAGACAGAGGAGCCTGGCAGGCTACAGTCCATGGGGTCACAACAGAGTTAGACGCAACCTAGCAACTAAACAACAGCATATGGATACAACTATAGGTATGAATAATACTGAAATGAAGATCATGGTATCTGGTCTCATCACTTCATCGCAAATAGATGGGGAAACAGTAGAAACAGTGTCAGACTTTATTTTTTTGGGCTCCAAAATCACTGCAGATGGTGACTGCAGCCATGAAATTAAAAGACGCTTACTCCTTGGAAGGAAAGTTATGACCAACCTAGATAGCATATTCAAAAGCAGAGACATTACTTTGCCAACAAAGGTCCGTCTAGTCAAGGCTATGGTTTTTCCAGTGGTCATGTATGGATGTGAGAGTTGGACTGTGAAGAAGGCTGAGCACCGAAGAATTGATGCTTTTGAACTGTGGTGT